>NC_069006.1:20109678-20111613 GCF_001194135.2 Octopus bimaculoides
TATATATATAGTGAAGGTGTGTGGGTTAGTGGTTAGGATATTCGACTCACGATCGTAAGGAAGTTGTGAGTTCAATATCTTACAACATGTTATGTCCTTGTGTGAGACACTTTATTTCTCATTGTTCCAGCCCTCTCAGCTGGCAAAATATGAGTTGTACCTGTAATTCAAAAGGGCCAGCCCTTGTCACACTCTGTGTTATGCTGAATCTCCCTGAGAACTTCGTTAAGGGTACACGTGTCTGTGGAGTGCTCAGCCACTTGCAGGTTAATTTCACAAACAGGCTGTTCCGTTGATCGGATCAACTGGAACCCTCCTCATTGTAACCAAGTACTTTTTTTGTTGATCTCACCATCATAGGATAGTATATATATACGTACATACATACATATATATATATATATATATATATATATATATATAGATTCAGGTGAATATGGTACTTAAGTTGAGGCACCAGAATTTAGTACGGTATTATCCATACAATTTCAAAGTAAGGTGATTAAAATATATATAATATATATTGTTCAGTTGTTGGTAGGAATAACAAAAAAGTACTTCATCTAGTGAGTGAGAAATATCATTTAATATGCACAATATTTAACTAAGAGCTACTATTAGTGGAAACACGATAATTCAGCAGATTTATATAATATGCTTTGTGTCTCCAAGTATCCTTCACAATCTGTGCGCATGGTTAGTTTCATAGACCAGCATTCTGATTTTCAAATAGAACTAACCATGTGTACAGATTGTGAAGAATTGCTTGAAGACACGAGGCATATTATATAAATCTGCTGAATTATCATGTCTCCATGGCATGGAACTATTAGTTGCACTCATTTAAATACTGTGTATATTAAATGATATGTGTATAACCCCAAGTAATTGCTCAAGTAAGAGTCAGATCTGTAATAACCATTCAGGAAATGGCTACAGATGTGCCCTGAAGACTCTGAGTACGAAACTGCTTAGCAGGCTCTAGTTATGGGTTTAACAGAATGTACGCATGTGCATATTGTTGTTACAGGAAACTGATGTTTCAGCATACAAGTTCAGGGTACCTCTGTTAAGGTACTTCATCCTTACGTTAAACAGATAACGACCGCAGTATTTCATTTTGATCAATGTGATCCATAATCCATACTTTTATTCCGATACTTGTTTAATTTCCAAGTCATATTTAATTAGTCCTTACAGCAAGGAATTTGAACATTCAAATTGTCTTTCTATCTGTTTTTCGGGTCATTGTATAAAATTTTGCAAACGAGCACAGGATTTTCTCATCCATGTTATATTTCCAATACAGCTGAGTCAAGACCTCAATATCTGGTCTTAGTGTTGGGTGTTGGCAAACTGAATGTTGGTATTTTAAGTGATTTTGTCATGGTTCGGATGAGAAAATTGCTTGAAGTTTTTGATTAATGGAACTTTTTCAAATATTCAAAAGCCTTTTTCTATTCCATGTCCACATCTCAATCGAGACAGTAGCACTATAGACCGCAGATGTGGTTAAACTCGCACAACTCATTGTTTCCTTAAGTATTAAAGTTCTTTCTACACATTTGGCATTTCTATATGTTTGTCTGCAAGACTTTATTAGCTTTCTCAGTCAATTTTGGATGATAAAGACCCTGAATGTTGCAAGATTTTTGCTTTGTCTTGGTTAAGCATGTACATTAATTAGCTTAAAGAATAACATACATTCTGTATGTCAACATTCTATGTACATGTGTATGTAACACACACATATATATTTAAGTATACACACACACACACACACATATACACACATACATATATATTTAAGTATACATATGTATATGTATAAATATTTTTATACATACATATGTATATATTTATATATGTATATGTATGTGTATGTATATATATATATATATATATATATATATATATATATATATATATATATAT
>NC_069006.1:20112146-20113280 GCF_001194135.2 Octopus bimaculoides
ATGGTGGACAAAAGTCATATACACCATGTGTTGTCTCAATTATATATATACTCATTTGATAAGCTGTCATCAATGAAACAGTTCATCCTTGCATTATATTTATTTGTAGCCTCTGATACCACTTGGAGGTATTTGATGATAATGATTATTATACATGTATGTATATATTATATATATATATATATATATATATACTAATGTATTATACATGAAATTCACAAGCTACAGCCTTGTGGCATGCTGTATCATGCTGATTATGTATAAAAGTCCCATTGCATACATATCTATGGAATACATACACACACACACACACACGTATATATATATATATATATTATGGATATATTATACACACACACACACATATATGTATATACACACACCCACACATATATATGTAGTAATCATCCATCTTCCATGCCTTACAGCCTGTGATAGGATGGGAAATAGATGTTAAATGATGGTAAATATGATGTTTATATATATATATATATATATATATATAATCATTAACATCATCGTTTAATATCCACCTTCCATGCTAGCATGGGTGGGATGGTTTCAGAAGAGCCGGCCAGGCAGAAGCCTGCAGCAGACTTCTGTGACTATATATATATATATATGTGTACACACACACACACACACACACACAATATATATATAAATATACCTATGTATGTATTTGGTAAGTGCAATTTCAGTTTTACATTGGGTGACAAATAATCAGTATTGAAAATACCATGCATGTATTATTGTATTTGTATCATTTTTTAAAAATCCATGGCAGTTGATTCTATCAATGTCTTTTCAATCCAATAATGTTGTGTATAAAAGTTACATGTCTCTGATGAATTGATAATACATCTTGATTATGTAATTTACTTTTATGTAACAAACTAACAATCACTTTATGTTAATGAAATGTATGTAAGATGATGCAACTAAATATCTTATAAACAATCTCTCATGTTTTGATTTATTATATATATATATATATATATATATATATATACCGTAAATCCTCGAGTATAATCTGCACTTTTTTCCCAAAATTTAAATTTCAAAATTTCTAGTGCGTACTATATACGAGGTTAAAAATGAAAAATATTTTCTAAGCAAAATTTTCTAAGTGAT
>NC_069006.1:20120041-20123501 GCF_001194135.2 Octopus bimaculoides
GCAGTAAAAAATGTGTCCAGTTTCTAGGTCTACATATACAGTAATTTAAAAAAAAAATTTTAATGAACAGAATCTTTTTAAAATCTTCAAATCTTTTATGAGAAAAATTCATATAAAAATTGCTTTTACTAAATCAAAAATTTACATTTTCGTGTCTTTGCTTCAATTTGGAAGAAAATGTCAATTTACAGTTCACAAGTGTGTGTATGCATAGATTAAGTCACGAGTTGAACCCGGAATGTCAAGGGAGGTAATTAAACATTTCAAAGCATTTTGTCTGGCGCTGCTGCATCTTTCGTCTGCCCTAAGCAGACACCATAATACGACACATTTCTTTTAACTCCAAGAGACTATTCAGGTTATTAAATCAGTATGATAATATATATATGATTGATTGTAAACAAACTTATAAGCGCCGAGTGAGTCAGTATTCTCCAGAAAACAAAGGAATTCTCGAACACAGGACGGCTATGAAGACGGCCTAGAAAATCGTGCAAATACCCTTTAGAAGACGGGGAAAAAGTGGCCAGCAGGCCTCTACAGAGAATCGAACCCTGTACCTAGGCTTGCTGGCCACTTTTTCCCGTCTTCTAATGGTTATTTGCACGATTTTCTAAGCTGTCTTCACAGCCTTCCTGCGTTCGAGAATTTCTTTATTTTATATATATATCTTTCAGCAAAATAAGTCATCTGCCGGTCATTGTAAAATGCATCAAAATGGTGCTCTGGTAAAAATAACAAAACAAAAACTAATGTGTCTTGGAGATGACCAATATTAAGCCAGAGATGAGAACTGCTTTCTTAGCATGTGCAATACAAAGTCCTGGTTGTATCTAACTTTGCAGTTATATTTATGTCAACATCAGGTGATTTATATTCTCCTGAGCTAGAATTAAAACCTTATTAAAAGTTTGAATTTTAGGCTTTATCTATAATGCTACTATTTGATAATGAAATTAGATTATCAACAAGAGAATAAATTTTTGGTGTTGTTTAGAAGAAAAATGAAGTTGATAATTTTAAAGGAAATATAATATTGAACAAAACATTTCATCTTGCATTGCTTTAACGAGCACTTTGACAACTGATGTGTAGTAGAATGTGCACTTTTACAGGCGATGTTGATTCGATGGAGGGAGTAAGCTAATGTACACCACAAACATTTGAACAAGCTATTCAGTAAAAAATTGCAAGATCCTTATCAGTCATCTAGGACAGAAGGGTCCATCATACTGGGTTGGTGCATAACTACTGCAGCTTTTTTTCAACAAATTGTATTTAACAAAAACAATAACAATATTTAATAAAAACATCTTTAAATGACGGTCTAACCGTCTACCAAGTAAATTGGAAGCAGTAATTGAAGTAGATGGTGAATATGCTCCAGAATAATCATTTAAAGATGTTTTTGTTGAATAAAATTTGTTGAAAAAAAACCCCACAATAATTATGCACCAGCCCAATATATATATGTGTGTGTGTGTGTGTGAAGGTGCATGGCCTAGTGGTTAGGCTGTTGCACTCACGATCATTAGATTGTGGGTTTGATTCCTTCATTGGGCGGTGCATTGTGTTCTTGAGTGAAATACTTTGTTTCACGTTGCTCCTTTCGATCAGGGGGAGATTGCTGGCCTGATTACCTAGCCAGCAGGGTGGCGTCATTTGAAGGCTAAAACAATGCAAAAAAAGTGCATTGTGACCAGTGATGTATAATAACATCTGATAGCCTGGTCGGTCACGTAATCATATGAGATATATATATATATATATATGTGCACACCTGTAAAGCAGAAGCGTGTGTGCTTCTGTGTAGGTTGTTCAACAAGAAATCGCAGAAATGTCTTTCTCAAACTTGAGAGACTAATAAAAAAAATAATAATAATACTAAATATTACAATGGTCAAAGGAAGCTGAAAACATTATGGCTTGAGGTTAGCAACATTAATGTATTTCAATGTTGAATTAAATATTCACTATCTTCAGTATTTTTATAAATGATGACGATAAAGAATGAAGGGTAACATGGAGTTGAGGTAAAACAATTCTGAAGAAATTTCAAAGACAGTTTGGTGAAAAGCATGTTTGTAATTAACACAAAAAAAAAGAAAGAAAATCACTGAAGTGTGAGAAAAATGTATATTATTTGGTTTTCACAATTACTGTAGATGCTTGTGTCTAAGATGTGCTGTTTTTTTAGTTCTTAAATGTTACAAAAAATTGCTATACGGGCCTAATGCATCCACATTATGGATGGGATCCCAAATGTATGACTTGTAGGGTAAGCATATTAGATTTGTTCTTTTACACAAAAAAATGTAGGGGTTTGTCAAAGACAAGAGTGTCTTTGACAAATATGGTATTCTTTTAAAACCTAAAAGAAAAGGCAACTTGAATTGTTTGACAAAGGTTAGGTGAAATATGTTATTTACAAAATGTGTAGTCAATGACATGGTATTACCCAGTTTATACAAACAACTACAGGTTTTTAAGAATTTTTATCAGTGATGTGGCAAAGACACTCCTGAATAATTAAAAAACACATAATAGCTTGTGAGGGTTAATGGTTCATGTTGCCTTATCTGGAATGATTAATGGGTACAATTACAAATGAATTAATTACAATTTTGGAGACACCAAATTAAGACAGCTCATTTGTGCACTGTGATACATCAGGTAAAGAAACATGTTGGATTAATTGTTAGAATTGAGAAGACTTGACTTGTCATTGGACAGATGACCGAAGGCAGTTTATGTGAGTAAAAAAAAAAACAACAGATTGTGTTGTGGTGTTGTATGTACAAGGTTTTTTTTTGTATGAGTTTCATACAAAATTCTTTAAAAATGTGATAAAATTTCACACATTTTAAAACTCTATAAATAAGTGGCATATAAATGAATGCATGTGTGTATGTGTCTTGTCTTTATATATGTGTATCTGTGTGTTTATATATGTGTGTTGTGTTTATGTATGTGTATCTATATAAACACACACACACCACTGACTTTCCAGCAACTGATGGTTGGTCTAGAACATTCTGTTACCCATATAAATTACAAGGGGGAACTTGTGAATTTACATGCATTATTTACACTGCAGTTGTTAGCGGTGATACCAAAAACTTCACAGTTCCTCTGCTTATTTAGCTTAAACTTATTCTTAGCTCTGGCTACTTCAAGTACGAGAACCAAAATCACCAGTGGTAGCGTCAAATATAACACAAATCTATATTTGTCCAGCATAAAAATTGGATGCTGGTATTTCAGTATGTGACACTAGTTCACATGATATTAAGAAGCAAAGGGACAAAATATTGAAGTGACCATGGACGATCTGGCAAAATGATTAATTCTTCAATGCTTTAGATTCTAGGACACTGGAAAATTAGTGGTGTACATACGTGTATGTGTGTGTATATATATATATATATATATATATATATATATATATATATATATATAT
>NC_069006.1:20123963-20128398 GCF_001194135.2 Octopus bimaculoides
TATATATATATATATATATATATATATATATATGTACATATATACACACATACAAAGTATGGGGGTTTAGTTCACAGGTGATCTAAATGATTAGGTATGCTAGGTACGTGCTGTAATGGATTATTTAGGGCTCCAAGGTTACAGCCGAGACGGTAGTTATGGAGCCATTGCAGATTTTCCAATATAGCGGATATATAATTGTTAAAGGGGACAGCAAACGTTGAGGCAAGGCAAACATTCCAATAATAATAATATATATGACTTGAGATGTTTGCCTTGCCTTAACGTTTGTTGTTCTCTTTAACAATTATACATATATATGCATGTGTGTATATACATATATGCATGTGTGTTTATGTATGTGTGTGTGTGTGTAACCTGTTCTCAAAAGAGTTGTTTTTCTAAAGATTTCCAGATTATTATTATTATTTGTACAGGAATCCTTTAACTAAAAAAAATTTTTGGTTTTGGTTTTGGTTTTATTTCTCTACAAAGAATTTACTAGGAAAAACAAAAACAAAAAAAAATGGAAGATTTTGAAAATTTAGGAAATGGATTTCTCATTGCTTTAGTAATAAAAGAGAAAAAGGTGTTTTCTGATTTAAGGAACTAATTTGTTCTAAATGTAATTAGTCAATTTACACTTAAAAATTACTGAAATATAAAAAAAAAAAAGAAAAGGAAATAAATAGATGCATGTGTGGCTGAGTGGGTAAGAAGCTTGCTTCTCAACCATAGGATCCTTGGTTCAGTCCCACTATGCCTTCTACTAACAGTTCTTGGATTATCAAAAGTAATAAAATGCTACTTATTCAATAAAATATTCCCTAACAAATCACTGCTATCTACCCTTCATACTGAACTTGATAAAAATCAGGTCTTTTATCTTTTATTCATTTCAATCATAAGACTGCAGCCATGCTGGAGCACTGCAACCATGCTGGAGTACTGCAGCCATGCCAGGGTACAGCAGCGATGCTGAGGTACTGTAAACATGCCAGGGTACTGCAACAATGTTAGGATACTACCTTGAAGAGTTTAGTCAAATAAACCAACCCCAGAAACTATTCTTCTTAATCCTCATTACTATTCGGGCTTCTTTCAGCTTATGTTAGCCAAATCTACTCACAAAGCTTTGGTTGGCCTGAGGCTATAGAAGACACTTGCCTGAGGTGCCACACAGTGGGACTGAACCTGAAACCATGTGCTTGGGAGGCAAAAACATCCTGTCAAACAGCCATGCCTGTGTCTATCAGGTTGAATAAGAAAAAAAAAATATCTTTCCTAGTTTGAATTAATATTGAAACATTAAAACAATCCCTGAGCTGTTTGGTTTAGAGCTTAACAGTAATGCGCATGAGGAGATGTTCATTCATATCTGGGCATTACAGAGTTAAAACAGAGTGTAAATATTCGTAGCTATACCTGACAATGTTTTCACTATCAGACAAAAACAGGAACTACATCAGGTGGAAGGTGCCAAACATAATCATCAAACTGAAATATAGAAAAATGAGAATGATAATAATAATAATAATAATCTTTTCTTAATTGGTCACAAAGGTTTATGAAAAAACGTTGTTATGTATGAAACTGACATTTACTGATACAAATAGCGAAAGAGTTGTCAGAATGGTTGCTCCCTTTGTTCTATTAGCTATGCTACTGACATACATATAGTAATTCCTTGCCATATTGCAGATTCACCTATTGCAGTTTATTATTTAAGCTTACGTCAATTCCTCTGTGGTGGTGTTTTGCATTTATAATAAAATAAATATACATAAATTATAAAAGTAATAAAAAAAAAATATATAGTACAGTACTGTTTCTACTTTGCAGATTTTTCACCTATCGCAAGGGTTTTTGGAATGTAACACCCACAAAAGTCAAGGGATTACCGCATATACAAACATAAATAGATACATCAGAGGCATGGCCAGTTAAGAAGTTAGTGGGAGCGAGCACACCAAACGATTTTTAAGTCATTTCTCTTATGTTACGCAAAATATTTCATTAGTTCTGATATACGTAATTGTATTCTACATTCATGTCATTATGTGTGTAACTTACAACTACTGACACTAAAAGAGTTAAAAAAGAAATGTCGAAAAGGTGTCAATTTTGAAAAATGTGTTTGGTGGAGGAGCAGTCACTCTCCTATCAGTTATGCCACTGCTACCCACCCTCATATGATGCAAACTAGAAGAATACTCTATAGCAAGATACTTCTGCTTGTCCCTCTATGATATTTTAGCCTTCAACACCAGGCATAAAGCCACCTCTCCTTTCCAAATACATTCCCACTCAGTCGAGGGGGCTTTTTCCTTTTCCTTACTTGGCGACCTCACTAGAGCTGGTGTCATGTAAAAGGAACCCAGAAGACACAGTAAAGTGGTTGGTGTTATGAGTAAAGAAGAGGAAGCAGTGGAGGAGGGCAAATGTTATTGGCCAGATACAGTCTGTCTCCTCTACAAGGTTCTGTGGATCTGAGATTCTTCTCTCTACGGAGAAGAGCATCCTTGGGAAGAAGATAGAATACTTTACTGATTTCCTAAATCCAGTCACAATAAAATTTTCTGGTGGACACAAGTGGCATCCCAGTACACTCTGCATGTTAGTGGAACATCACTGAGACAAGTGGAGCAGTTTAGGTATCTCGGGGTGCCATATTCAACAGTGGTGGGATGCAAGAGGCTGATTGGATGCCACACACACACACACAACAATAACAACAACTTACTTCAGAGAATTCATTTGTTGATTCATTGTAGGTGTAGCTTTCTTCGCTTTCAGCAGGGACATCAAAGAAGTTCTCTACTACCAAAGTCCGAAGAGAGATCTGCAACAGACAAATATTCAAAATGGATGTTAAAAAAAAAACTGAATAAAAGGTTAACTATATAAAAATGAAGTGATAGCAACATTTAAAATGGTCCACAACCACGGAACAAACCTTGCCACCGCTCATCATCAAAGTTAGAATGAAAGGTTTTATGTATCAATTTCAAAGCCCAGGACATATCTCCAAAAATGTAACTAAAACAAAGGAGATCCATTGAAAGTGCATTGATTGGTATTAAAATTGATGTTTGTAAAGTCATCATCATCATCATCGTTGTCATTTAACGTCTGTCTTTCATGCTGGCATGGGTTGGATGGTTTGACTGGAGCTAGCAAGCTAGAGAGCTGCACCAAGCTCCAGTTGTCTGTTTTGGCTTGGTTTCTATGGCTGGAAGCCCTTCCTAATGCCAACCACTTAACAGAGTGCGCTGGGTGATTTTTTACGTGGCACCAGCACAGAAAAGAAGATATTAAAATGATGATGATAATGATGAGAGAGAGGAAAGAAATAGAAGGGAATGAAAGAGTATAAAGAAGTGAAAGTGAAAGTAGTCATACATAATGAAGTAAATCTCTTGCAGCTAAAGAGATTTAGGAAGAGAAAAGATCCAGGAAATAGATTATAACATCACGAAGAATTTTAGAATAAGAATGGAAGAATTGTTAGCAACACACCTGTTTTTCAATTAAAGCTTTAAAGTTGATACCCCTAAAGAAGGGTAAATTCTGAAGTGAAAATAAATCTGTAAGTCGTCGGTTGTGGCATTTGGTCAGCAACTACAAAACAAACATTTAGAATAATTAAAGTCCAATATCTTTAATTTGTCTGGGTACAACTGCGTAAGACTAAACACTCCACCCCTATGTATTGCTTTATTATGTGGTTTGTAGACTGGTCCACTAAAGGAGCTTTTTTGTGAGTATCACCAGATTATAGAAATCTATATATAGTACAGTAATCCCTCGACTATCGCAGGTGTTATGTTCCAAAATCCTCGCAATAGAAAATCTGTGAAGTAGAAAAAGTACTGTAGCGTACTTTTTTTAATAATTTGTATATATTTATTTTATTTATATATATATATATATTTTATTTATATATATACTGTTCAGTATTTACGCATCAAATAAAATTTATCTTTCTACTTGTTCTACAATACGTTTCAATGCTTCGAAAACAAACTTGCTTGTTGACATATGTTTGATTTAGTGAATACTTAATATTCCAACTCGTATCATTTGAAATATTTTTAACATACCCGACTAACAACATGTGCACATTTTTCAGTGATGTATTCTGGGAGTTCATATTCACATTCAAATACATGCTGTGCCATCTCAAAATGATTTACTGCTCCATCAATGGGATACTGGAATGAAACGAAGATAAGAGATAAATATTCCACATTACCCACCAGCATTTCATTATACTTAATCTTTTATATTTTTCCTTCATATTTTTCAAACATTTCCATTTTACTTTTGCTAATACAATACCACTAATCACAGTTGACAGATCTCAGGTAAATGAACTGTTTGTAGGAGATTGTTTTTTTTTGTTTTTTTTTTTTGCATTTATTTTTACAGGAAA
>NC_069006.1:20128408-20140516 GCF_001194135.2 Octopus bimaculoides
AGAAAGCAAAAAAAAAAAAAAAACCCCACCAAAAACATTCAATTTCATAACTTACCTCCCCAATAAGCATTGTGTACATTAGAACTCCAAGTGACCACCAATCTGCTGTATGGCCATATGGCATGACTGACAAAACTTCAGGAGCTAAAAAAAAAAAATTAAGATAATGAATGTAACTGTTAATTGCGCAGTTAAATAGAACTGCTAATTATGCAGTTGAATATTTAACATCTGTCTTTCATGCTGGCATGGGTTGGGTGGTTTGACTGGAGCTAGCAAGTTGGAGAGCTGCACCAAGCTCCAGTTGTTTGTTTTGGCTTGGTTTCTATGGCTGGAAGCCTTTCCTAATGCCAACCACTTAACAGAGTGTGCTGGGTACATTTTTACGTGGCACCAGCACAGAAAAGAAGATATTAAAATGATGATGATGATGAGAGAGAGGAAAGAAATAATAGGGAATGAAAGAGTATAAAGAAATGAGAGAGAAAGAGAAAGTGAAAATAGAGAAAGAGAAAGTGAAAGTAGTCATACACAATGAAGTAAATCTCTTGCAACTAAAGAGATTTAGGAAGAGAAAAGATACAGGAAAGCTCCTTCTTGAGTCATATAGACCCATGGGGCCAGTATCTATGGATTTTCTGGCGTATATACCTACTGGATGGGCCACCGGTCTGTTGCAGGAATACACATTTTTGCCAGCGGAGTGAAGGAGAGCAATGTTTACTAACATCAACAATTCATCTTACAAACACCCAGATCATGAGCATTACACATTATAACCGCATGCCAAATCAGATTGGAGCCTGGTGTAGTTATCTGGTTCACCAGTCCTTAGTCAAATCGTCCAACCCATGCTAGCATGGAGAGCGGACGTTAAACGACAATGATGATGATGATCTAAGTCAAGTCTCCATTACAAACAAGAGATATTACTTGTGCACCATATACTAATGTAATATTGGTTTCAAATTGTGGCACAAGGCCAGCAATTTTAGGGGAAGGGGAAGTCAATTACATCAACCCCAGTGCTCAGCTGGTACTTATTTTACCAACCTCGAAAGGATGAAAGGCAAAGCTGACCTCAGTGGAACTTGAACTCAGAACACAGCAACGGATGAAATGTCGCTAAGCATTTTACCCGGCAGGCTAACGATTCTGCCAGCTCGCTGTCTTATTTATTAATTAATATAATGTTACTACTTACCCATATACTGTAAAGTCCCACATACTGTCCGAGTCTTCTCTCCAATGTGTAGCCATTTAGCTAAGCCAAAGTCGGTGACCTGGATATGACCTGAAATGTTAAAGGCTAATATTTGAGATTGAAAAGTGTAACGTTGTAAACATTCTTTTATTCTTTTGTTTCAGTCATTTGACGGTGGCCATGCTGGAGCACCGCCTCTAGTTGAACAAATTGACCCCAGGACTTATTCTTTGCAAGCCCGGTACTTATTCTATCAGTCTCTTTTGCCAAACTGTTAAGTTACAGGGACATAAACACATCAACATCAGTTGTCAAGTGATGGTGGGAGGACAAACACTGACATACACAAAATATATACGTACATATACATATATATATGACGGGGTTTCTTTCAGTTTCTGTCTACCAAATCCACTCACAAGGCTTTGGTCGGCCCGAGGCTATAGTGGAAGACACTTGCCCAAGGTGCCACGTAGTGGGACTGAACCCAGAACCATGTGGTTGGGAAGCAAGCTTCTTACCACACAGCCACTCCTGTACCAGTTTAAAACATGTTTAAAATTGCTAGAAACTATTATTCCAGGTAAAAGGAAAATCATTAACAACTTCATCATTTAACTGTAATAAATAATAGGCTTTTAATCACATAAAAATAGTTTTGTATTCTTTACTACAGAAATATCTAGTAGGCTTCATCTTCAAAAAACTGGGCTTTTTTCAACAGTAGAGTGATGAGCAAATAGAAAAGGTTGTATTTCCTTAACATTTTGGTTGTTCCGTGTCACAGTTAGTCAGCTTATCTCAATCATCTTTGCCCACTTATTCCTGGGACGATTGTTGGGGGATGAGACCTTGAGTATGCCTGTTAGGTTTGATAGGTTTGTTGATGTGTGCAGCTCAACAGGAATGAAAATCAACGCTGTGAAGACTAAGATGCATGCAATTGTCTAACCTTGCAGGCATTTATATGAAAATTGTTAAATCCTTGGTTCACACATAGGGTGTAAGATTAACAGAGATTAGCTATAAATACATTTGGGTTTAGCTTTCATTTATCATCTTGGAATATTAATGAAGACTAGAATCAAATCAAAAACTTGGTGGTTGGTAAGTTCTCTTGAATTAATTCACATTTGGTCTTAGTTAATAACTAAGACCAAATTTCATGATGCTGTGATATATAATAATTCAGAAATATTTATCTTGTGGTACTTACCGTCATAGTCAAAAAGTATATTCTCCATCTACAAATAAGAGAGAAACATATTAACAATGGATATTTATTAGGAGAAGGTTTACATAATTCATGTTAAGAAACAATGCAGTACTTTCCTCAGGAACCGATTGTTGCCTTTCAAAACTAGAGCTTCACTGCTGGGTTATGTGTATCCTTCCGCGGCTAGCAGTGATTGGATGTTTTGGGCAAAGCACGACTGTGCTATGCTACCACAACAAAATAGTGCTAATATGTCTCGCTACAAATTCAACACCCTGATCACTAAGCCATGTGCCTCCAGCCTCAACTAAGTCGGGGAGTATTATTGAAGGAGGTGGCTTTGTGCCAGGTGACAAGAGGCCTAAGTATGTCAGAGAGACAGGAACAGGTGTCTTGCTGTAAGGCGATATATAGTTACCCAGTTGTAAAATAAGGAAAATGGCAGTGAAGATGTTTCAAGATGTACCTTTAAGTTACAGAAAGACAAATTACAAGAAAGAAACTTGCTCTGAAGATTCAGTGACAGAAATCCTAATGTTTTTGTTTTTGTTGGTGAAAAAAAAAAAAAAAGTGGGAATGGATTTAAAGATTTTCAGTTACTTACTTTCATATCTCTATAAATAACTCCAGATTTATGAAGATAGCCTAGAATTAAAAAATATGGAAAAGAAATATTTTTGTATAATAAAGTTTTTGACTTTTTGAAATTTTATAGAGTACTAGTTTAAAACATAACCCTTTTGTTACTGTATTTATTTTGAGATGCTCTGTGTTTCTTTCAATTATGTTAAATATAAAAAAGAATTTAGTAAAATAACTTAGTCATCATTCAGCTGGTGTTAGGAACATAAATTGTGACTAAGGAAGATTTTAATTCAAATCTTATGAAAACAAGATATTTGTACTCAGAGCCAGAACCAGTTTTGGCCAGGTTGGTAACAAAAGGATTAAAGTTCACTTTTTTTTTTTATCATCATCAACATCTAAGAGAGAAGTGATTCTGTATTAGAAATGATCCAGGGTAAAGAGAATCTTTAGTTTGAGTTGGATCATCAGACTAAATTTATGAGGGCCAAATGGGAAAGGCAGAATTTCAAATGACCTAAAGATCAGAAGACTAAAAGCTTGAAAGCCAGAATACTTAGAACACCAAATTTTGAAATATTTTAGGAGAACTACAAGAGTTCTGAAACAATTTATACTTACTCAGAACTACGGCTAATTCTGCTATATGATAGCGAACAAGTTCCTCAGGGAAATATCCATGATAGCTCCACAGCGTGAACATATCTCCATATGGAACGTAAGTAAGAACTGACAAGAAAAAAAAAAAAAAAAAAAAGATTTAAAAAAAACATGGCAAATGATCACATTAACTTTTTAGCAATTATACTTCTGCTTTTGTTTAAGACTTTAGCATTTACATTATTTTGCCAAAAGCAATGCTTATTTATTCACATTATTTTGAATTAATAATGCATTGTTTTGTAACCCTGAGAGTTTGTATGAGGTAACAGTTAATTTTTAGATTGATAATGTAAGGTTGAGGTGAGAGGCCAGATCTCTTTATTTTGAACATAAAACAAGTCGAATATTTGGGCTAGATATGGCAGGATTGAATGCCAAAGGGTTAATCCTTTAGTTTTTACATTATTCTATCAAAAATAATGCTTATTTATTGTTTTGAATTAATCACGCATTATCCCATAGCTTTGAGATTTTGACGAAGTAGCTCTTAATTTTTAGAATGATATTGTAAGGTTGGTGTGAGCAGCTACATCTGATCAGACTGAATAAAACAAGTAGAATATTAGGGCCAGATATGGCAGATTTAAACGCTAAAGGTTTAAATTATCTAGAATTTAGTAAAATTACTTTAACTATATATATATTTGCAGAAAATGGAACTTACCTATATAAAGATAGCTTCGAGATTGCCAAAACTCTAAGACTTTCACAATAAATGGATGGTGACCCAGCATCGACTACAAAAGAACATTTTTAGATTACTTGAAGTTTGATTAACAGGAGAAACAAGACTTTCTTAGCTTTCTTAGGAAAGCAGTAATTGACCTTAAAAGGATACAGAGATAAAAAAAATTTCAGATCAAGGTCTTTACAATACTGCTTTCTAACAGGCAGAAAGCCACATATTTTTAAAGAGGAGTGCAGTTGTAATCAACCCCAGTATTTGACAGGGGCATCTTTTATCAACATTGTGCTTACGAAGTACAATGCTGCATGTTAGAGGAAACATGGGCTTTGAATGAAGAGGATGCAAGAGGACTGGAGAGAAATGAAGTAAACATGCAATGTTGGATGTATAATGAGCTTTGTATTTTCTGGCATAAACATTGATGCAGTATATAGAGTAACTATACAAATATTGCCATTATTTTTCCAAATCCTGCAGCATTTCACATGGAATTTCTAATCCTCCGAAGTTACCTTGATGTATAAACCCACTTGATTTTTTTTTGCAATAAATTTTGGTCTGAAAATTTCAGTTTACTGTATTTTAACATGTATAAAGAACCATGTTTCGTCAAAAATTAAGTTAAAAAAATATGGGAGTTTTTTTATACATGGATAGTATTATAATCCCTTACAAAACCATTTTTCCAAGTTTTAAATCCCACAAATTAGGGGGTTTCTTATACACATTAAAATACGGTATATGCCAGGGAATACAAGTACAGGAATCAGATATTGTACACTAAGGAGACAACTGCATTGATATGGATATGTAATGTGTGTGGATGGTAAAAGTTGGGTAAAGAAGTGTCAGGAGATTGAAATGGAAGGGGACTATGGAAAAGAAAGACCAAGGAAAAAAAAATTGGTGAGGTATGCAGATCCCAGGATGCTGACCCTCAGAAAGGAGATGACAGAAGAATACAACAAGTGGTAAGATGTTGTGTTGGAGACGCAAGCATGGAAGACTGGATGCAAATAATGTCCGACTAAATACTTAAAAACAGATGTTTGTACCTGAATGCAGGCTTCATCTTTACACTGTTGAACAGCATTTTCAAGAATGATCTGTCGCTTTTCCAGCACCTGCAAAATAACACAATGACAATGTAGGACTATATTGGCTACACACACACACACTCACACACTCACACATTATTGGAAAACATTTTTGACTCAACATCGATTGAAAAGTTAATGACTGAAAAGAAAGTGAAGTTTTCTCTACAGCATGGCTGTGTGGTTGTGATGCTTGCTTTGCAACTATGTGGTTTTGGGTTCAGTCCCACAATAGTCACTTTGCATCAACTGAAACAGAAAAATCCATAAAGCGGGTTGCAAATACTGACCTTAACAGCATAGAACTGCTTTTCATCATCTCTGTGAACTTTCAAGACATTCCCATAAGCTCCTTTGGCAATAACGGACATCAACTGAAGTGATAAAATAAACAAATCTGAATGTTTATATCAGAAATAGATTTTAAAATAAAATTACCATTACTCTTCCTTTAGCATCGTTTTTTTATATTTTACAAAAATTAACCCCCACCCTAACGCAAAAAAAAACAAACAAACTATTAACACTTTTTCACTTATCATTCATTGTCAATGTGCTTTTTCTCCCCCCATCTATGTGTCTATACATCACATACATAAAGGTATGTCAACATTTCATGTGTTTATACATCCTTTATGTGTATCTAAATAACATCTATGAGTCTATACACCATATATATATATATATATATATATATATATATATATATGTGTGTGTGTATCTATACACCATCAATATGGGTGTCTATATATCACCTACCTGCTTATATACCATGTATACATAGTTGAATATCACTGATATATGTTTATACATTATCTTTTTGCATTTATGTCATATATCATCCATATATAATCTATATGAGTATATAAAGTCCATATGTCATCATTGTGTCTACACATCATCTATCTATATGTCACATATGTTTCTGTATATCATATATATATGTTTATGCATCATCTACAAGGTTAATATCCAAATTGAATTGATATACATCATCTATATTTGTCTATATATATATACATATATACGACGGGCTCCTTTCAGTTTCTGTCTACCAAATCCACTCACAAGGCTTTGGTCGGCCAGAGGCTATAGCGGAAGACACTTGCCCAAGGTGCCACGCAGTGGGACTGAACCCGGAACCATGTGGTTCGTAAGCAAGCTACTTACCACACAGCCACTAACAGTTTAGATCTTAATTATAGAAAAAAATATGAAACCATTATTCTATGCTAATTTAGTTAATTGTAAGATAGAAATTTAAATGTAATAAAATGTTTTAAAAGAAATCTAAAGTGCCTACGTGGTAACTATAAACCTACTTTTGGGCCAGCCTGGATAGACATGTTTTGGTGGTGGTGGTGGGGGTCAATATAACTAATTATCTTCCTGGGGAATGTATGGACTTGTAGCAATCTTAGATATTACTGTAGACAGTATGAGGTTTTATAATTTTGTGAAGGAGGCAACAGAACCGTTGTCCAACTTTATAACCAAACATCATAACCATAGTTGCACAAATTGGGTTAGTATGCACATAAAACGTTTTATTTCTTTAGTATACCTCTGCAGAACATTAAATATTAATACTTTAACCATTCTGATCCCAAACCAGCTCAGACCGCCTTTGGTTCCATTATACAAACACTTCCTGTATTCAAGTGATCTAAATTAAAGTTATCTTTGTCTATGTGCGTTGCATGTGTTTATGCATGTTGCATATGTGTGAATACTCTCTCTCTTTTACTTGTTTCAGTCATTTGACTGTGGCCATGCTGGAGCACTGCCTTTAGTCGAGCAAATCAACCCCAGGACTTATTCTTTGGAAGCCTAGTACTTATTCTATCGGTCTCTTTTGCCGAACCGCTAAGTTACGGGGACGTAAACACACCAGCATCGGTTGTCAAGCAATGTTGGAGGGGACAAACACAGACACACAAACATATATACACATATATACGACGGGCTTCTTTCAGTTTCCATCTACCAAATCCCTTCACAAGGCTTTGGTCTGCCCGAGGCTATAGTAGAAGACACTTGCCCAAGGTTGCCACGCAGTGGGACTGAACCTGGAACCATGTGGTTGGGAAGGAAGCTTCTCACCGCACAGCCACACCTGCGTCTATGATGAACATCATCTCAAATGACCTTGAAGTTCCTGTGCTTTCGTTAGCATTAAAGTAGATACACACCAAGAACAACTGCAGAGGTTCAGAGGGAGCTACAGAGAACAAACCCTTCACCTCTTGCCAAACAACCATGCTTTCCTTCGCTGAATCCAGTTAAAAGTGAAAGAAATTCTTCTTCATAAAAGCAGACTAACTCCTGCTGACTTCTGAAGCGTTACTCATCATTGTTGTGTATAAATGTGACACTGACACTAAGTACTATTTCCTACATTCTCTACCAACAGTCGTTAGAAGTTTATATTCAACTGTTTTCCGGTTCAATAGATCTTAGGTGTAAAAATATATACGCTTACATTCGTGGCTGTTCATTATGGTGTAACAGGCAACAAAAACTATGATGTTTGGTCAAAGTTGGACAATGGCTACCTTTGTCTCCACCACCATCATCATCATTGTTTACCGTCCGCCTTCCATGCCAGCATGGGTGGGATGGTTTGACAAGAGTTTGACAAATTAGCTGATTGTCAGTAGAAGGGAGGGGAAATACACTGTCCCTCTCTCTCTCTCTCACACATGCACATATACATATACACACAAGGACACCGAGACAATGTGATATAGCTTATTTAATGTTCTCATCTAATGTCCTATTTATAGGACAGTGGGACTTAATGGGTTAAAGTGACTTCTTACCTCAAAGTTTTGGTCTTCCAACTCTCCACGGACAGAGAATTCTGGGAAGAACAGAGTCTCAGCCAGAGGAATGGGTGTCTGAGTTGCTTCCTTCTTAGAGTTGGTGCTTCCATCTCGAACATCATTAATTGAAGCTAGTCTCGCCAGTCGTGCTGAACTTCGCGACTTACTTCGCACAAGTAAAGAATCGACCAAGAAAGACTGCAGAGGGTAAAAAGAAGAAAGAAAATGATCAGCTTTGAATTTGAAATTCCTTTAACCCTTTCGTTACCAACCTGGCTGAAACCAGCTCTGGCTCTGAGTACAAATATCTTGTTTTCATAAGTTTTGAATTAAAATCTTCCACCAAATCTTAGTCACAATTTATGTTCCTAATACTAGCTTAATGATAACTAAGTTATTTTACTAAATTCTTTGTTATATTTAAAGTAATTGAAAGAAATACAGAGCATCTCAAAATAAATACAGTAACGAAAGGGTTAATAAGATAAACTTTTTAAAACAAATCATGGTACCATATGGAAGACCACAGAAGACATATATACATAAAAGCTTGCAGAAGATGTTGGATGCCAAGTTGAAGACCTAAAAACATTAAAGGAAGATTGGGAGGGATGGAGAGAGGTCGTCAGGCTGGCCCAGGCAATCAACCTAACTGGATGATGCCTCGATAAAAAAAAAAATGTGTGTGTGTGTGTGTGTATTTAAATATATGCATGTGTATGTGTGTGTATTTATATATTTCTTCTTGTATTTTTGATCTGTTTCAGTCATTAGACTACAGCCATGCTGGGGCACCACCTTGAAGAATGTTTAGTCAAATGAATTAACCCCTGGTACTTATTCCATTGATAAATATTTGCCAAACTGCTAAGTTACCTGAATGTAAACACACTGACTCTGGTTGTCAAACAGTGGTAGGGGGGGGGGACAAACACAGACACAATACATATACAATGGTTTTCTTCCAGTTTCCATTGATCAAATCCATGAGGGTTTGGTCAGCCCGAGGCTATAGTAGAAGTCACTTGCCCAAGGTACCATACAGTGGAACTGAACCTGGAATCATGCGGTTGGGATGCAAGCTTCTTACTACACAGCCATACATGCACCTACATACATATATATATATATATATAAATATTTATATAAATAAAAACCTAATTATGAGCCAATAGAGGAACCTCTATATGGTCCTTCAACTTGCTAAAAATAGCAACTAAACCATCCTCAACAGACAGGATGATCACAGCTGGAGTGTCTCAGAGCATAGGTTTGCTATCTACTACAAACACAAAATTGAGTTATCAGGTCTAAAATCATACCTGCTGAAATTATGATTTTCTTAAGACAGCAGGGCACGTGCTGAACTAAACAGTTTGCTAGCAACGTAGCGAAAATAGCAAAAGGTATTTTAACATTTCCAAACTATCAAATTTCTCAAGTGAAGGCCACAGGTAAGTAAAAATAAACCAAATCACAAGACTTACAGGTGGAAGAAGATTAAGATGTACTGCAGCAGAAAACAGCCTAATCTATAAGTGCAATGTGATACAACAGGATTGTTGCTAACAGGTAGAAGTAGATAGAGATGTTATGGGGGGAGAGAGAAAGAGAAAAAGTATGTATGTATATATATGTGTGTGTTAATGTGTTTATATTTGCATCTGTGCTTGAATGTATACACATAGATGAGACAATAATGGGGAAACAGAAAGGGCTTTATCAATAACTAACTGCCAGAATTAGCAATGTAAATATTTAGAGAGGATGGGCATTTTACTCCAAGAATAACATTTCTATAGAAGAGGAGAAGGGGAAATAAGAAAGCTTCTGCCAATGCAGAAAGTCTAAAAAAAACCTTTATATATATATATATATATATATATATATATAGGCCCTGGATTGGCTGTGTGGTAAGTAGCTTACTTCCCAACCACATGGTTCCAGGTTCAGTCCCACTGCATGGCATCTTGGCCAAGTGTCTTCTACTATAGCCTCTGGCTGACCAAAGCCTTATAAGTGAATTTGGTAGAGGAAACTGAAAGAAGCGCGTCGTATATATATATATATATACATATGTGTATATGTTTGCGTGTATGTGTTTGTCCCCTCCACCAACATCACTTGACAACAGAATCTGGTGCGTTTATGTCTCCATAACTTAGCAGTTTGGCAAAAGACACCTATAGAATAAGTACTAGGCTTACAAAGAATAAATCCTGAGGTCGATTTGTTTGACTAACGGTGGTGTTCCAGCATGGCGACAGTCAACTGACTGAAACAAGTAAAAGAATATATATATATATATATATATATATATATATATGTTTATATCTATGTGTTTGACTTTGTGTTTGTCCCCCCACTACAGCTTGGCAACTGCTGTTGGTGTGTTTATGTCTCTGGAACATAGTGGTTTGGCAAAAATGATTGATAGAATAAGTATCAAGCTTTAAAAAAAATTATCCTTTAAAAGTACTAGGGTCAATACATTCGACTATAAATTCTTCAAGGTGGTGCCCCAGCATGGCCGTAGTCTAATGATCGAGACAAGTAAAAGATAAAAGTTAGAATCAGAGGGGCTCAGGTAGGTTGGTATTGAACGGGTTAACAGAGTAATCTGAAGGCTAAAGAGTTAAGATTGAACTGCCAGGGGCAATCTCAGGTGGTGTGGGATCAAAAGGGTTAATTAATTGCTTTAAACAGACCAGAATCAACAGCTAACTGGTTGCTAACCAGCAGGAAAGGCAATAATCTTCCCCTAAATACCAAAGGAAATAAACTTATTTGCCAACAATATTTAAATCCCTGATATCAAAGCTCTTTAAAAGTTGTCGGAGAAGTAAGGGAATGGGGGCAATCTGGTGTAACAAAGAACTGTTGGTTAAGTGAGCAATTAATAAAGACCACATAAAAATAAACAAATCTTTAAGTAGAAATGCATTGATTACAAAAAGCTTTGCCAGCAGGGAATCTGTATATAAACAAAGCAATACCTGTATTATGACTGTATAAGTAACCTTGACCAGTCTGAATGGAAATCACTGTAAGATAGAGGGTGGGATAAGGAAAACCTTTCTTTCCTCTACTCTTGTTTAGCTTTGAGTTCATAACAAATATATTTGAATAAAACATATTTGAATAGGCACAGGCATTGCTGTGCTGTTGGAATTTTGCTTCCCAACCACACGGTTTTGGGTTCAGTCCCACTGCATGGCAAAAGAAACTGATAGAATAAGTGCCTGGCTGTTTTGACATGGTTTTTATGGCTGGATGCCCCTCCTAATGCCAACCACTTTTAATAAAGAGCTGGGTGGGTGCTTTTTACGTGACCAGCAGTATTGGTAAAGTCTGCTTTGGCATGACGTTTTACAGCTGGATGCCCTCCCAAATGCCAACCCCTTTACAGAGTGGGCTGGGTGCTTTTTGTGTGGCAACAGCACCAGCGAGGTCACCATGTAACTTGCAAGACAAAGATCCTTTGAGAGGGTGGAGTACTGGAGGCGGTGGCTTCGTGCCAGGTGATGATGAGAGATTAGAGTATGACAGAAGGACAAAAGCAGGTGTCTTGTTGTAGAGGAGACAGTTGGGGTGAGAGGGTGAGAGGGAGAGAGAGAGAGAGAGAGAGAGAGAGAGAAGGAGAGAGAGAGAGGGAGAGAGAGATCAAGAATAACAGAAAACAAGAGTGAAAGAGTATATACTATATATTCCACATTCTATATCCAACATTAATTTCATAAGAATATAAATAAAACATAAAAAACAGAGTTGGAATTCTTTTGAATAATATATATATATATATTTCGTCCTATATATATATATATATATAT
>NC_069006.1:20140526-20142947 GCF_001194135.2 Octopus bimaculoides
TATATATATATATATATATATATATATATATATATATATATGAGAGAGAGAGAGAGGGGGGAGTTATCATCCTTAGTCTCTGTTTTTTGATCTTAAACAACCCTGAGGATGTTTTTGTCTAGTTACATGGGTAACCCCAATTAAGGGTTATATTTCAAAAACTCCCTATATATTACATATGTGTGACCCTGCTCTCTCTCCTAAGACACCCTCACCCATTCATAGTGTTAGAGATACAGGTATTTTTTTTTTATATAAATATACAAAGTTCATAAAGGTTAGCGGCTTATTAATTTTTTAAAATTAATATCATTCAATTGGTTTCTGCCGTTAGACTGCGGTCATGCTGCAGCACTACTTTCTGAAGACAGTGAATAGTAGGAAGAAAACGTAAATAATAGAAGGAAACCGCCAGTGTTACTCATACTCAGAGATAAACAAAGAACCATTTGTCATCGTTTTAAACTGCAGAAGTACAAATGCTTTAAATAATATGTAAATACTAGTTTTAAAATCCTTTAAAATAGAAAAAGTTTATGTACTTCGAGTTCTACACTTTTTTGCAACGAATTATTTCACGTTTACTCGAAATTTTAAAATTCCTATATCGTAAACGATATATATATATATATTGTTGTATTTGGGGATGGTCATGTTGCCTACACACACACACAATATATATATATATATATATATACATATATATGTATGTATGTATATTCAGAAGATAAATACATATGTCCAACGATATACTTTATATACTCCATGTAAAAGTAAATTTATCAATATATATACAGAAATAACGGTAAATCTATATGCTTGTACATGTGTTTATCTTCTAAATAAGTTTTTGCATATGTGTATTATATATATATACACACAAAAGCATCTGGATGTGTTGTTTAGCGTAAGAACCCTGATAGATCAATCTGAAGATTGAAGCGGTTCCAACCATCTCATTTAATTTTTATATCCAACATAACGTTACCTCATGTATATTTCCCAGCACCTATCCCCACCCACTTCCCCGAGCCCGCCACATAATCAATAAGGTGTCATTAGAGAGTAAGCTGCTATCTCCAGCAGATCGAGGGACCGCATTAAAAAAACAAAACAAAACAAAAAACCCAAACTCTACCTTGATTTGTATACTTGTGTGTGAATGCGTTTGTGGATAATATACACAAAGAAACGAATATTTTAAAAAGAAAATAAATAAGTACAGGATAATAAATCGAGCCAAGTAGTACTTAAATATATAGTTTTGTAAACCCGTCTCAGTTACTTTTATCAATGGTAAAACCAAATACCTGTTGATGTATAGGAGAGATCGAGAGAAAGATAGAAGAGGAAAGAATGCATGGAAGAGAAATAGAAGCAGCATGAAAAGAAGAGGCGATGTTAGCCACAGAAATAACAAGCGATAATTGTTGTTTGTAACTTCTGAATTAGTTCGGGTAGCCAAAACGAGGAAAATCCTTCAATTATAAATCTAATTCTGGAAATGTTCCCGATTATTTCACTTTAAAAGATACTAGTGATTGTAATTAACGTTTTGGTATTAATAATAACAGTTTGTAGATCGTTAAGTTATATATTAAGTTTGTTATACGTCCAGGTAATTAACAACCAACAGGTAGGTTAATTGTGATGGAGGGGGAAGAATGATACTGACTTCGTTTCATTGTGAAAAAAGAAAAGCAAGATAATAATTATAAACGTGGTAATTTTTACCTGTGTATCTGGAACTGATTGAGATTTTCTCAATCTAGGTTTGTTCTGGTTATTTCCCATTTTCTATTGGAATTCAAATAAACAAGGCGCCACGCCATTATGAAAGTTTCTCATCGTCAAAGGTAAAGCAAACCATCACAATAGGCCTGAAGGTGTAGTTAAAATTAAGAATAGCGAAACGAATTAACGAAACGAAACGAAACATCGTTGTCGCATTGTTGATGTAGTATTATTAAGAGTTTTAAATGGAGAGAAATATTTTAAAATGAAACATTGGAAAAAAATAAGAAAAGAAGATACACATACCAGCCATATAAATTTAAGAATATTGATAAAAATAATTAATTCATAAATAAACACACATATACACTTACAAATATTAACACACAAAAGAATACACAATCCCACAACTATCTACAGAATGTATGACATGTTTACAGAAGAAGTGGGTTCGAGACTCCTAAGCAGCCTTCGTCTTTACCTCCCTCTTTATTTGCCTCTTCCCCCCACCCTTTATCTCTCTTTCGTTCTGTCTTTATTCATTTCTTTCCTTCTTTTCTTTCTTCCCTCTGTTGAACTTCAGGACAGACGGCTATATCGTATGGCCTTAACCTTTAGACACCGCACTGACCTTCACCTTTAGACATTGATCGTAGACAGCCACTTCTGCGTCCCTTTCCACCCCCA
>NC_069006.1:20147443-20148488 GCF_001194135.2 Octopus bimaculoides
AAGAGAGTTATATATATATAGAGAGAAATTATTATTTCTTATATTTAATTGTTTATCATATGATTTTATTTACTTTACGTACCCAGACTTTGTGGACATTCTGAAACATTTGGAAATCGTATTAAAAAAAAAACAAAAACAAAAACAATCTATCTACGCTTCTCTCTCTTTTATCATACCTTACACTATTCAATGAAATCAAACCCTACAAACTGATATGTGAATAAAGATTGGATAAATTTGTAAGAAGTGTCTATATAACGACAATTCCAATCATTTAAAATGTAGAAAAGAATATTTTTAATTGAAGAAAAGTATAATGAAGTTAAAATATTCCTGTTCCTCCAACCACTCTCTCTATCATATAACAACGGTTTGTCCCAGCAGTATCTTGTTCCAAGGTCGTATTAACTATATTATAAACCCGTGGGCAAAACAATTCACTTGAGCTCTGTTGTATTCATTTATTGACAGCAGGCCACAGCTAACATAGACTAAAATTGGGTCCGCCGGCAGGCACACTGTGCCCTTTGGCTTAAAACCACTTCTTTGTCCAAACTAAACTTCATATTTGTTCATTTTTGTCTTGTGTGGGACATGGAGAATTATATTCGATTGGATTATATATGTGAAATTATATTTGATGGGATTATGCCAATGTAGATAAGGTAAGTAGGAATATAATGTTGTTTTCTTCTTAATTTAAATTCTTATGTCGTATAAAGAATGGCAGACGTATGGGAAAAAAATCATGAAAAACAACGAAAATTAAGCAAAACCAAGACAAAAAATTCACTTTTATCGTCCACGGAACATTTTTCGAAAAATGTTTGGCGCTCTTTCGACACCAGTACGAAATATAGCCAATTTTTTAATGATTTGTTTTTCACCCAACTCTTCCAGGCTTGGTTTTGACCATTTAATTTTTTTTGCACGACGCATATAAAAACGATGGGAGAAGCCTTGTCAGTAAAAAAAAAAAAAAATCAGTTGGGCGTGTAGTTTAAGAGGAATTTGGCTGTAGCTTCTAGCACATCCTACGACC
>NC_069006.1:20149565-20156276 GCF_001194135.2 Octopus bimaculoides
AAGAGTGAGAGAAAGTTGTGGTGGAAGAGTACAGCAGGGTTCGCCACCCACTTCCTGCTGGAGCCTCGTGGGGCTTTGGGTGTTTTCGCTCAATAAACACTCACAACGCCCGGTCTGGGAATCGAAACCGCGAGTCCGCTGCCCTAACCACTGGGCCATTGCGCCTCCACTACGTCTACGTCTAATAACTGACGAACACTCACACACGTCTCCCAACAGAAAATGAAATCTCAAGGGAAGAAGCAAGAAACACAGTTACTACGCATGCGCACATTGTAGAAAGTAAATACAAAAATATGCAGACAACTCTCATTACATCCCGTTTCCTTATCACCTCGTGTTTACTATGGCAACGGTCCACAACCCTTTTTTGCACTACGGACCCGTTCCATGCTATACAATTTCTTCCACGGGTCGGGGGGATCGTTTGCATAACAAAACACATCTCTCTCTACATATGTGTGTTTGTACCCCCACCATCACCTAGCGGTTCAGCAAAAGTGACTGATAGAGTAAGTACTAGGCTTACAAAGAATAAGCCCTGGGGTCGATTTGCTCGACTAAAGGCGGTGCTCCAACATGGCCGCAATCAAATGACTGAAAGATGCAAAAGAGAGAGAGTAAGTTATAAGGCGGGTGAGCTGGCATAATGGTTAGCACGTCGGGCAAAATACTTAGCGGCATTTCTTTTCAGCTTTGCATTCTGAGTTCAAATCCCGCCGAAGTCAACTTCGTCTTTCATACTTCCGGGGTCGATAAAATTAGTATCACTTGAGCCCTGGGGTCGATGTAATCGACTAAGAACCCTTAAAATTCCAGACTTTGTGCCTTAAATAAAAGAAACAATTGTTTAGTATTAATAATTTCGGACGTGCTGCTTGGTATTACTGTCTGGTGACCTGACGAGGGAGAATAAGGGAGTAAGAGAGAGCGAGAGAGAAGGAAGGAAGGGGTGTGAATGACCGAACGAAAGAATGAATGGGTAGACGGACGAATGAATAAAAATTAATCCGTCACCTTGGCGACGGTCAACAGGTGGCGCTGCTCTGCCAAAACACGATTTCTGGTTTTGTTTTGGAACGAAAGAATGGAAGTCATGCTTTGGTCGTTGAAGCAGGAGCATTGCTGTTAAGGTAGACGGACAAACGGCGGTTGTTGACCACCGTCCGGTCTGAAACCTGATGGCGGTAGCGACAGCAACGGCTGTAGTCGTAGTCTTGCTGGAATAAGCCTAAATCAACCAAAAAAACCGGGAATATATACATTTTATATACATTAACCAAAGGACTTTTCGGACTTTTTTGCTGTCGGCTTTCGTTGTCTTTGTTATTTCTAGTTCGCTAGACAACCCCCTTATTTCATACTCCTTTATCTCTCTCTTTGCCCTTAAACCCTTCTCTATATTATCTTTCTCTGTTTCTCGCTGTCTAATTTATTCTTTTTTTTGCCCCCTTTTTCTTCTTCTTTGTCACTCCTTTTAGAACCATTTTCTCACGTCACTTTCTGTAACACCTTATTTTCTCACCCCCCCTCTCTCTCTCTCTCTCTCTCTCTCTCTCTCTCTCATTTGCAAACTGTTGTTATATGTTATTAGCTGTAATCACTCTTTCTTTTCACGTTTCCCTTCTCCATCGACAACAATAATAACAACAATACTAAGACCACTGCCACTAACAACCTCGTCAAAAACACCATCAGAAACACCACCATCTCTGCCTGTCTCTCTCTTACCTCCCCTTCTCTCTCTCTCTCCTGTATTCTTTCACCCTCTCTGTCTCTTTGCTTACTCACTCTACCTACATTAGCACCCTCCCCTTCTCATTTACAATTTACAAACTGTTGTTAACTGTAGTAACACTTTTCTTTTTCTTCTTTGGTTCCCCCCCTCTCTCTCTCTCCTGCTCCCCTTCTCTATAGCACCATCTTCTTTATCCCCTCTCTATCTGTAATTGTAATATCTCCCCCTCTTTCTCTCTCTGTATCTCACTTACCGTATCCTCTCTCTCACTTTTCTCCCCCCCCCCTCTCAGTTATTTCCTCCCTTTCCTCTTATCCACAGCGTCCTCTTATTTCTTTTCCGCTCTCTGTAATCTCTCTCTCTCTCCTTTTCTTTTTCTTTCCCCACCCTCTATCTCTCTATCTTTCTCTCCCGTGTTCACTACATCTTCTTCTCTCTCTCTCTCTCTCTCTCTCTCTCTCTCCTGTACGCTTGTTCACTACATCTCTCTTCCCCACCGTCTCTTTCTCTCTCTCTCTCTCTCTCTGTCCCGTGTCCATTCTCTCTGCCAGTTCCATATCGGTCAGTTGTCAATCCATGTTCCAAGTCCACAATCGCCTGAAACGGACTTGACCGACCATTTCCCTAGACTTTTTTGCACTCTGGCTCTATGAAAGCAACCAACTCCGCGGACGACATCCTCATCACCACCACCACCACCACCATAAGCACCAACAACACCACCAGCAGCACCACCACCACCGCCATCACAAGCAACAACATAACTAAGACCACCACCACCGCCGACAGCAATATCAAGAGCTATAACAACAAACACCTCTACTACATCCACCACCAGGGATACCCCAATCTCCAACACCACCGTCAAGAAAATCACCATCTCCAACCACCGTAACCACCACCAAAAACACCATTAACAATAGCAACAACATCATCATATCATCATCATCAGCAGCAGCACTATGTCTGATAGTATACCTCCTACGGATGACAGCTCTCACTCTCAGGTACGTTCCATTTATTGTTTACCTGTTGATTGAAGACAGGTAAAGGTGCCAGTGATAAAAACATTGCACCTTCACTTGTTGGTCTTAACTTTTCCACCAGTCATGAAGTTTGCTCATAGACATGCTCTCTCCTACATCACAGACTGTCACTCGCAGACATTCATTCATTCATCATCACTCATATATACACAGTCAGCAAATATTTTAAAGAATCCTTTAATAATAATAATAAAAGTGAAATTCTGTTTGGGCCCAGTGGTTAGGGCAGCGGACTCGCGATTCGAGGATCGCGGTTTCGATTCCCAGACCGGGCGTTGTGTGTGTTTATTGAGCGAAAACACCTAAAGATCCACAAGGCTCCGACATGGGGTGGTGGTGACCCCTGTTGTACTCTTTTGTCCCAACTTTCTCTCACTCTTTCTTCCTGTTTCTTGAGTAAAGCTGCAATGGACTGGCGTCCCGTCCAGCTGGGGGAAACATATACGCCATAGAAACTGGGAAACCGGGCCCATGAGCCTGGCTAGGCTTTAGAAGGGTGCATAAATAAAATAATTATATATATATATTCTTTTACTCTTTTATTTGTTTCAGTCATTTGACTGTGAACCGCTAAGTTACTGGGACGTAAACAAACCAATATTGGTTGTCAAGCGATAGTGCTGAATGAACACAAACACACACACACACATACGATGGGCTTCTTTCAATTTCTGTCTACCAAATCCACTCACAAGGCTCTGGTCGGCCCAAGACTAGTAGAAGACACTTGCCCAAGGTGCCATGCACACATAAAAAGCTTGCTCCCTAGCCACATGGTTCTATGTTCAGTCCCACTGCATGGCACCTTGGGCAAATGTCTTCTACTATAGCCTTGGGCTTTGTCCATCAGTTTGATACTCCTCTAGTCAGCCTGGGACTATACCTGAAGAGACTTGCCCAAGGTACCATGCAGTTGTATCATATATACACACCCAGGTACAGTTACTTTGAGTAGTAGCATCTATGCTGTCAACAAGGTTAATTAAAGCGTGTGTGTCCTTCTGGCATTATAATAGTTGTAAATGAGAAATGAGTGCTACTTTCACAAAAGCGATGTTGTCCATTTCCAGTCTTTTATGAAAAACATGACTGACGAGGGGCAGGGGGTATTACCTTGCCCAGAAACAGGTGGGGGTTGGTGACAGGAAGGGTATCTCACTATAGAAAATCTGTCTCAACAGATTCTGTCTGACCCATGCAAGGATGGAAAATTGGACATTAATTCTTTAGTATTTAAACTGTCCAAATCCAGCCCAAATATCTAACCTATTCTGTGTTCAACTTGGCCAAATCCAACCTCTCACACCGACCCTACAATGTCATTTTAAAAATAAATAATTGCATCATTGAAGTCTCAAAGCTATGGAGATAATACCTGATTAATTCAAGATATTGTGGATAAATTAGATTTACATTTGAAAGAATATACTGAACATCAAAGGGTTAAATATTAATGAGAAAAAACAGCTATGAGCTATGAATCTATCCAGAAGTTAGGTGTTCTTTCTTGGACAAAGAATAATTGATATATTAATTAGTTAATTAAACAACTGTGTTGTCAGCACATGCATTATTATGTAATTTAGCCATATCTGAGTTTGTATATATATATATATATATATAGTATAAGTACCTACAAGCTATGAATCTTTTCTTGAACAGAAGACGGGTATTTTTTCTTCTTTGTTTTTGGATGAAGAATGCTTGATTTATTAATTACCTAATTAAGGAACTGTGTTGTCAGTACACATGCTATTATGTCGTTTAACTATGTTTGGTGCCAGTATTGGCTTTTGTGGTTTTAAGAAAGCCAATCAACCAAACAAACTAGACACAAGCTGAGGCATCTAATGTTTTGTTGGCTTGACATGATGTCTGGGAGAGAGGGAGTAGAGGAGGAGAGAAATGATGGCAGTAACAATGAATGGTGATTTTTATTGCACTTTTGTGTTTTACAGCCTGAACAACATGGAAGTCTTGGTGAAGTTCACGAGAAAGTTGCTTCAGCTGGCCATGATGTTGATAATCCTGACCAGCAATGCCTTTTCTATCTCTGGACACTCTACAAACAATCAGAGGTAACTGTTCGGTTTTGTATGTCTGTGTATCTCTTTACATGTGTGTGTGTGCGCGCGCGTGTTTTGTGTGTGTGTATTTGTTTGTGTTTTATTTGTGTGTTTGTGTGTGTGTAGTTTTTCTGTGTTTTGTGTGTGTGTGTGTGTGTGTTTGTATTTTGTGTATGCATGTTTATGTGTGTCAGCATTCTGTGCATGTGTGTGTGTGTTTTGTACATGAATGTGTTTGTTTTATGTATGTGTGTGTTTTCTGCTTGTGTGTGTGTGTGTATATGTGTGTATTTTAGGGCAACCTATCGATGACATCATTTGGAGCAGTGGACAAATACTTTGCAGTACTTGTTCCAGCTCTTTCTTAGTGCTGCGAGTTCTAATCCTAAAGCGGTTAACATTGTTTTTACCTTTGTGGGAGTGGATTAAATGCATTACCATCGTGAGGAAGCAAACTTCTCTGAGCTGTGCCACTACTTTCTTTGCACTGAAATCTTCACAGCGCTGGCACTATGGACAAATGGTTAGAATGTTGCAGGAAGGAATTGCAGGACAAATTTCTTCAAGCTGAGTCCACTGGCAGTAGACACAGGGGTTGGATAATATCCATAGTCTCAGATGGCCATACTAGGGAACCCATCCGAAAACTATAGAAGGGTCATGTAGTCTGAGTGGAGGCATGTGGCTTAGTGGTTAGGGTGTTGGACTCATGATTGTAAGATTGTGGTTTCAGTTCCGGGGCCGGACGGCACATTGTATTCTTGACCAAGCCGCTTCATTTCACTTTGCTGCAGGCCACTCAGCTGACAAAAATGAGTTGTCCTGCAATGGACCAACATCCTGTCCAGGTGGGGAATTTATAAACCATGAAAACAGGGAAACCGGCCCTTATGAGTCCCCGTGACTTGAGAAGAAAACTTTTTTTTATGTAGTCTGAAATTCTTCACTTTCACTATGTCTGAAATAGAAGCAGGGATGGTCACGCTTGGACTGGACTCTTTTATCTTTTACTTCTTTCAGTCATTAGACTGCAGCCATGCTGGGGCACTCCCTTGAATTTCTAGTTGAATGGATTGACCCCAGTTCTTATTTTTCAAAACCTGATACTTATTCTATCGACACCCTTTTGCTGAACCACTAAGTTATGGGACACAAACACTTGCCGTCAAACGGTGGATGGTGGTGGTGGGTGACAAACACAAAGACACACTCGTATCATCATCATCATCATCATCATTTAATGTCCGTTGTCCATGCTGGCATGGGTTGGACGGTTTGACTGGGCTGGCACACTGGAAGGCTGCACCTTGGCATGGTTTCCTAGGGCTAGATGCCCTTCCTAATGCCAACGACTGTGAGAGTGCAATGGGTGCTTATGATGGGCTTCTTTCAGTTTCCATCTAGCAAATCCACTCCCAAGGCTGTAGTAGAAGACACTTGTCCAAAGTGCCATACAGTGGGACTGAACCCGGAACCATGTTGCTGGGAAGCAAGCTTCTTACTACACAGCTATGCCAGCTTTCAATCATTGATCTCTTCAATCAGGGTTTGGCCTGGAACAGAACAATAGCAACAAGAATAACAAGAAGCTTTTAGTTAACTTCTGTCCAGTTTTTTTTTTTTCATTTTTGTTCTCTGTTGGTGCCAATGTAATGTGCAATCCTCAATAAGAACCTGTTAACAACCTCCAGTTCTACATGGAACAACACCCACACTCCAATTCCAACACCGTTATATGTCTAGCACCACACACACACACACACACACACACACACACACGCACACACAGATACATGCATATATATATATATATATATATATATATATATTCATTCTTTGGGCTTCTCATTCTATCTGTCTC
>NC_069006.1:20156527-20157452 GCF_001194135.2 Octopus bimaculoides
CTCTCTTTCCCATTCCTTGTTTGTTTCCATATAGTCTGTCTAGTTGGTTAGCAACCAACAACCTCTTAGGTCTTCATAGTAGCAAGAGCCATGTCTGTGAGCTTGTGTGTGTGTGTGTGTGTGTGTGTGTGTCGGTTGGTTGGTGTTAATGTAAGACGTGGTGGTGGAGGTGGAGGTGACGGCTGTAAGGGAATGCCAACTATGCCATGGTGGCTATGTGGTTGGAAACAGCAAAATCTACTTAAGTTGAAATAATTTGCTCTTGGAAACAAGCGACTAAAGAGACGTGGAGGTGGTGGGCACGGCAGGAGGTAGGAGGGAACATGGACAGCAGTATATACTCTCTCTCTCTCTTTCTCTCTCTCTCTCCCCCTCACTCTTTTATACATACGCATACAGGTAAGCAAAATCAAAAAGGTCTTACAAACAACAACGCGAAAACCAATAACAGTCATATAACTGTTGTTACCATTCCACTACCAACAGCAGCACCACCACCACTGTAACCACTACCACCACCACCACCAATACTACCACCATAACCACCACCACTACCATCGCTACCACCCTTCTGGCCACCACCACAGAAGATCGTATTTCCCTTTGGCCAGACATGTTTCCCACAGAAGACTAGAAATAAACAACATCGCTTGTATAACACTGATGCTCGTTTACAACTATCATGTCTTGACAAGGGCACTCATACATACATACATATGTACACATGCACTCTCCATCCCTCTCTCTCCCTCTCCCTCTCTCTAGACCTAAATCTAAGGCCTCAGCATGGATTGGATATGTATATGTATGTATGTATGTATGTATGTATGTATGTGGTTGGCGTTAGGAAGGGCATCCAGCTGTAGAAACTCTGCCAAATCAGATTGGAGGCTGGTGTTGCCATCCGGTTTCACCAGTCCTCAGT
>NC_069006.1:20159387-20160658 GCF_001194135.2 Octopus bimaculoides
TATATATATATATATACATATACATATGAGTTACAAGTAATGCTATCTGTTGGAGTTTCAGCACTTTAGCTGCTATTTCTGAACTTCGGTATGTGGTGAAGCAACTGTTGCTGACCCCTTAATTATGTTTATAAATGTATAAGAACTTTTAAATAAGTTCTTCACCGATAATGGTGTTTTCATACCGAAGGGCTTGGTAAAAATTATTAATTATTAATTTATTAATAAATTGATAATCCTTTACCCTTTTAATTGTAATATATATATATATACACACACACACATACTTAAAGCAATTTTTGAATTCCTTAGGATGAAAAAGTCCAGATGGAAGATAGCCATCGGCGTGAAATGGAAGAAGTAGACCAATATGTGGAACATATTCAGCAGTTGTCCGAGGATGGGGAGATGACCTTACAGACCCTGGAGTTTGAAAATAAACAGCTTAACGACAGAATCACGCAGCTAGCTGACAGTCAGAGCTCAGGTAGTATTATGTTTGATATCGCATTATATTGCAAATTCTGCATGGTTGTGCATAGCCTGCACGTAATTTTATATAGTAAAATGTATTACACTAAAACACTGTATAACAATTTTGATTTTCTCTTCTCTTTGTTCAGTAAGTGTTGTTTCCTATTTTGCTTCTATCTAGAAATCAGAGGAAGTGACTACTATTCCCTTCAAACTTTGCTTTTCTGATTTGGACATCAGTATTTCGAAACCGACCTATTTTCCATTACATTTCACACTGCTTCAACACTGAGTTACTGAAGCAGAAATATCGTTATAGTAAATATTCTACCACAGATTTGCTTGTTGTCTTTGGTCAGTAAGTGTTTTTTCCTATTTGCTTCTATCCAGAAATCAAAGGAAATGACTACTCTTCCCTTCAGACTTTGCTTTTCTGACCTGGACATCAATATTTTGAAACTGACTTATTTTCCATTATACATCAACACTGGCTGTCAAGCAGTGATGAGGGAACAAACACACACACACACACACACACACACACACACGCACAAGTTTCTTTCAGCTTCCATCTACCAAATCCATTCACAAGGCTTTGGTCGGCCTGAGGTTATACTAGAAGACACTTGCCCTAGGTGCCATGCAGTGGGACTGAACCTGGAACCATGTGGTTGGGAAGCAAGCTTCTTACCACACAGCCACACTTTCACCTATATACTATTCTTTTTATAAAATTTTTATTGTCATTCAGTAGTTTGTTGATTTTTTTTTCTTCTTTTGAATCTTTGTTTTATTTC
>NC_069006.1:20163324-20164833 GCF_001194135.2 Octopus bimaculoides
ATATATATATATAATTAATTCAATAGTGGGATAAAAATCTTTTACAAGAATTTTATCAGGAAGCTAGCATGCATGAAATTCATAAGGGAAAAAAAAACCCATCATTTTTTTATTCCCAAGAATATATATATATATACATATATATTTATACAAGGGCATTACTACAGAATAATGCCACACACTAGACTTCCAAAATAAACACATGTAGTAATGCCCTTGTATATATATATATCTATATATATATATATATATTGCTTACTATTTTGTTCCTGCTCTTTTCTTACATTGTCTGCAGTCTGATGCACTGGCTGCAAGTGAGTGCAGAAGTAATGCCATTGGTTTCAGGCAGTGCAGCCATCTACAATTTTCAATCTGTTCAATTCTGTAATAGGGGTGTATATTCCGGGCGTGCTAGGTTTCTGCTGCACTCCCATCGAAAATAGCAAATTCATTATAAGTATTGGACCTTACTCGTTAATTTAATCACAAATCTTAATGGAAAACTTTAGTTACACCCCTCCTTGCATTGAGGTTAGCAGCACACCCAATACAACAACCACCATATGCCACTGGTATGTAATTGTATACCTCTGAATTGTATGTATGTTTGTGCAACTTCTCGTGTTGCTTGAAGTAACGTTTCACAAACTTTTGCCGGTCAGCTGGAGCAGGTGCAGCAGAAGGCTGAACTGGAACGAGACCACCAGCAGCAACTGCGCTACAAAACCACCAGCCTACGATCCGAGATGGACAGCATGGAACAGAAGCTGGAAGATCAGCAGGTCTGAGTGTGTTTATTGTTTGTCTGTGTTGGTAGGAGTGTTTATGTTTGGTTGTGTGTGCGTGTGTGTGTGTTTAGATGTCTGTATGCTTGTCTGTGTGTGTTTAGATGTCTGTATGTTGGCTTTTGAGTGTGTGTGTGTGTGTGTTTAGATGTATTTGGATGTGCGTGTGTGTGTGTGTGTGTGTGTTTAGATGTATTTGGATGTGTGTGTGTTAGTGTGTGTGTTTAGATGTATTTGGATGTGTGTGTGTGTTTAGATGTATTTGGGTGTGTGTGTGTGTGTGTGTGTTTAGATGTATTTGGGTGTGTGTGTGTGTTTAGATATCTGTGTATGTTTGCATTTAAGTGTGTGTTTGTGTTTGGCTGTGTGTATGTGGACGTGTGTGTGTGTTTGTTGGTGAGTGTTTGTCTGTGTGTTTGCATGTCTCTATTCATGTTTGTATGTGTATGTCTGTGTGTATCTGTGTGTGTTTGTGTGCATGCCTGTTTGTGTCCTTGTGTGTTTCTGTAGATTTCCATACTATTCTCTCTCCCTCTCCCCTCTCTCTCTGCTTCTCTTTCCTTCTGCCCTTCTATCTCCTTCTCTCTTTTCCTTCCTCTCCCTCCTGTCTCTCTCCCTCCTTCTGTCTCTCTCCCTCCTTCTGTCTCTCTCCCTCCTTCTGTCTCTTTCCCTCTCTTGCTGTCTCCCCTCTTTCTCTCCCCTCTCTCACACTCCCCCTCCCCTC
>NC_069006.1:20165817-20167130 GCF_001194135.2 Octopus bimaculoides
TTTTTTTTTTTTTTTTTTTTCTTTAAAGGACATTGCTGAAATAATGAGCAATGACAAGAAGAACTTGATTGAGAAAGTGGAATTGCTGAATGCCGAGGTGAAAGAGATCCAAGCAAAGAGAGATGAGATCATTAAAGAGAAACTGCAGCTGAGCGAAGAGGAAACGGTGCTGACGAACCAGCTGGAGGAATTCCGACGGGAGATTGAGCAGCAGAAGGCTGACAATGACAAAGTGAAGAACGACTACGAGCGACTGAAATGTTCTAAACTGGAGCAGTCGGCCCGCTTGGATGACCTTCAGACCGGCGTCAATAAACTGACCAAGGAGAAAGAACAGCTGGAAGATCAACTGGAGAAAGCGAATGAGTACAGTGAGAGTCTGAAAGGAACTGTTGAGGAACTGAATGGTGACATTGCAAAGTACAAGATGGAGAAAGAAGAAGAAGGAAAGCAACAAGTAAGTTTGATTTCTTCAAATGTCTAAATACAGAATCTGCCCCCAAAAATGTACATATGGCACGTAAAATACACCACTTTGAGCGTGGCCGTTGCCAGTACCGCCTGACTGGCCTTCGTGCTGGTGGCACGTAAAAGCACCCACTACACTCTCGGAGTGGTTGGCGTTAGGAAGGGCATCCAGCTGTAGAAACTCTGCCAAATCAGATTGGAGCCTGGTGTAGCCATCTGGTTTCACCAGTCCTCAGTCAAATCGTCCAACCCATGCTAGCATGGAAAGCAGATGTTAAATGATGACAATGATGATATATATCTTCAGGAAAGGAAACATCTGTATAAATATCTAGCTTGTATTATAGGAGGAGAGGAGATCCCCTTTGGTCATGAATGACCATGGGATTGTACCTAGAAAGTTACTCTCAGATGAAATAACTACCAGTTGATCACTGGAGTTGATTAGTTGATTACCTTGGCTTATTTCCGCCCTTGAATTTGCTGGCCTTGTGCTAAAATTTGAACTCAATATCTTATCATCATCATCATCATCATCACCGTCATTGTCATTGTCTTTGTTGTCATCGCTACTGTCACCGCCACCATCCTTTCATGTTTCATATTCGCTCTGTGCTTTTACGCCTGTAATTTACTCTAACTGACCCTCAACCTTCTAAACACTCCACAGCAAGTGGTAATTGCACAGCTGCAGGAGCAGAACGAAGCCCTCGGTGAGCAACACAACAGCCTGAAGCAGGAACTCCAGAATCAGCAACTGAAAACAGATGAACTTCTCGAGGGCCAAGTAAGTATGTCTGCTTCTGGTTGTCCCAGTTTTGTGGAGAAACATGCTTACTGGTAAT
>NC_069006.1:20167776-20170365 GCF_001194135.2 Octopus bimaculoides
TGGAAAAATGATGATGAATGTTGATGCTTGTCTTATTCGTATATCTCTCTGTGATCTTGCCTCTTGCTTGATTCTGTTTTTTTTTTTTTTAATCCTTTGTGTTATATTTTTGTTTCTTTTTAACAGCATCAACTGCTCTCGAAACATGAAGAAATGTGCAACAGGTGGGTGTGATTCTTCTGGTGAAGAAATGATTCCTCTTTTTCATTTTACCTGGTGGGGAGGAATGACACAGGTGAAGTTTTCTGAGAGAATGTGTTCCTTCATGTAACCCTCCAGTGCATTTTGTCTGGGGGAATATGTCACAGGCGAGTGTGTATTTCAGGTAACAGTCTAGTGTGTTTTATCCTGGGGAATGTGTCACAGGCGAGTGTGCCCTTCAAATGACCATCCATTGAGTTTTGAGTGGAATTGGTGTTGTTATTTAGAGAGAGGTCAACAATAGCAATCTGGCAGAATTGTTTGCATTTCAACTGGCCTTAGTATTTCAACTGACCATATCTGGCCCAAATATTCTACCTGTTTTATCCTTAAACTGGTCATGTCTGGCCTCTCACAGCAACCCTACAATATCATTCTAAAAATTAACAGATACCTCATCAAAATCTCAAAGCTACAAGATAATGCATGATTAATTCAAAACAATGTGAATAAATAAGCATTAATTTTTATAAAATGATGTGAATGCTAAGGGGTTAAGCCAAGATTAGAGACAATAATATATATATATACCACATAATATGTATATACACTACATTATATGTAAAACATAAACATGCAATCAGAAATACATTGTTCCTGTAACTGTTCTGTTTACACACAGTCTAGCAACTGAGATTGATGACTTGAAATCCAAGCTGAAGTTGACTTTGGAAGAGCTAGGTCGAGCCCGTGGCTTGTTAGACGAGAAAACTGAAAAGTGTGCTGCTGTTTTCGACTTGGAAACCCAACTAGAAGAGGCTGAGTCACAACTGGTGACCGTTACCCATCAGTATGAAATGAGTCAGGTCGAGGTAAGGTTTGTTTTGGAAGTCATTTTTGAATGAATTTAGTGAATCTTAAATCTACCCATCATCATTCTTGGTCAGTTGACTTGCTCGGATCAATGCAAGTTTTCCCGTACCAGATGTTCTGATTGAGCGAATCAACGTGAACATCTAGCTTTGGGTTTTAGTCACATTTCTCTTTTTATGTAATGTTTTGTAGATAGAAGAGTTGAAGAAAGAAACGACTAATGTGAAGACGAAATTAGCAAATGCTCACACAGAAATTCAAGATATCAGCAAAGAATACGAAGTGGTAAGGACATTCGAATTTTCATCATCCTCCAATCCTGACGAAGTGTCCGCAATCTGAATCTTTCAAGCAAATATATTAACCAATTTATTTTAACAAATGCATAAAACGCCCTTCATTTAGTTTTGCGTTCTAATGCATCATCACCTTACCAACCTTCTTATCTCTCTTACCTCCATTCTGTCTTCTGACCATTCTCACTCTCTTGCTCTTTCTCAGTGTCTCTCTCTCTCTCTCTCTCTCTTCACTTTTTACTCTGTCCTTTTCTGTCTTTATAGTTTCTTCTCTCAATCTTTTTCCATGTGTTTACTGTATAGTAGTAGTAGTAGTAGTAAAGTAGTGTTGTTTCTTTTGCATTCTTCAAAATAAATAAAATTATTTAAGAGAATTAATATATTTTTTTTACTTTTAATTTTTGGTCCTTCAGAAACAAGAAGAATCGCAGGAAAAACTAAACACTGTGGAACACAATCTACAGAATGAAATCAAAGACATGCTGGAAGAGAAAAGTAACCTCGAAAGAGATTATAATGCCAAATTAACGAAGTTACAGATGGAAGTAGTTGATTTCAACAACAGACTACAGTCAAGACTTACAGAGAAAAGCGATTTGGAAGAGAAGTTAGACAAAGTGCAGATTGATTTGAAGAACACAGAAAACCAACTGCTGGAGGCTAATTCTGTTAAGGAAGATCTTTCCAAATGTCTTGAGATGGTCTCAGTATCGAAAGAGGACATTTCCGAGAAGTTGGCGTTTGCATTGCAGAAACTCGAAGAAGTATCACAGTCCAGGTACTGGAATCAGTCGAAACAGTCCGTACAACTGGAGGCCAGCTCTGAGGTAGACGGTGGCAAGCCTCAAGATATTCCTCTGGCCGTTGTGGAACCGGATAACTACCAGAGCGATAATTTTGGAACGTTTTCAGCTAGCCGTTCAATTAAAACTGCAGACAAAAGCGGTGAAGATGAAGATGAAGAAGAAGAAAAAGAAGATAAAGAAGGAAATGAAAGAGATGCCAAAGATGGTGGTGAAAGTGAAATGGAGCAGTCAACATGTTTATTGGAAAGAGACCAAAGCCCAATTCTAATTGTAAGTGAATAAACTATCGTTTTTATCATCACTAACTCTAAAACATTTACTAATGTTTCCCTAATATCATTATAACCCACTCCAGTATGTCATATGTCTACATGTGAATACATGTCTGAATGTGTGTATGTAGTCTCCTCCTTATGTAGTCCCTCACCTCCTTTCCTCCCCCTTCCCTCTTTTCCTCTTCCTTCCCTCCTCTT
>NC_069006.1:20170375-20173333 GCF_001194135.2 Octopus bimaculoides
CTCCTCTTTTCCTCTTCCTTCCCTCCTCTTTTCCTCTTCCTTCCCTCCTCTTTTCCTCTTCCTTCCCTCCTCCTCTTTTCCTCCTTCTCTTTTCCTCCTTCTCTTTTCCTCCTCCTCTTTTCCTCTTCCTCGTCCTCTCCTCTTCCTCCTCCTTATCTTGCCTCCTTCCCATCTTGCCTCTTTCCTATCTTGCCGCCTCATCCTGCATCCTCTTCCTCATCTCGCCTGCTCTTCCCGATCTCGCCACCTCTTTCTAATCCCGCCTCCTCCCTGTCCCATCTCCTACTCCTCATCCCTCCTCCTCCAAGTTAGAGTGAAAATAATGTGTCCATCTCTAATTTTTGCTTTGATTTGAATTGCAAACATTAAGAGTTGAACTAATATTTGTAATTTCAATCAAGAGGACCACTCACTGTTTTTTTTTTTTTTTCAATAAAATAGTTTTTAACTATTAATGGTGAGATTCTATGGATGTATTTTCTTGGTAAACTTTCCTCACGGTGAACTTTCTTCATGGTGAATTCTCTTGCGATGAATTGATGGCAGTGAACTAATCTCTAATCTTGTCAAACAGTTGCTACAAACACAATCCAAAGACATAGTCTCAGTGACGTAATGGAAATCGTCGCTGACAGAGATAGGAAATAAATGTCACAAATATACCATTTATCTCCTTTTTATTGAACAGGAAAACACATCAGATGAGTTTATGATATGTCTGGATGCCATGATAAGAAGCAGTACCAAAGGAGTTCAGATTTCTAAGAGCTTCCAAAGAAGAATGGAACAACTGAAGGTTTCAATAAATGAGCTTGATGCCAAAGGAAAGGGTTCTGGCACCTTGGAGAGGTTTTACAACGTTATGGATCTTTTTGTCGACTTACAAGACAGCCACAGCCAACTATATCAGCAGGTATTATCATATATTTATCAATATATTGATTCGAACTTAGAAATAGGCGAGGGTTTGTGACAGGAAAGGTATCCAGTTGGAGGAAATCTGCTTCAATGAATTCCTCTAGCCAAGCATAGAAAAGTAACATTAAAGCAATGGTGATGAGGAATAATGATGTATGTGTGTGTGTGTGTATTTATATATGTGCATATATATATATATATATATATATATATATATATATATATATGTATTATGTAAGGATATGAGCGGGGATATTGTTCGAATTAGACTGCATATGTTTCCATATCATGGTTATTTATTTACTTGTGAATGTATTACATTACATGATCATATAAATAGACCATTTCATCAGGCATTTTAAACAGTTGACATAAAAATTGATGTATGTATTTATGCATGTATGTATAATCTCAGGAAATTGACATAATCTCAGGAACGACATTTATTTTGATTAGATTAATAAACTGATGCATTATGCAAAAGAACTGAAGCATGGGATTGAACCAGCTGTGACTCAGTCACATGTATCAGGTAAGTAATTTATGCATCAGTTAATGGGAAAATACATAAATTCGTTTTTGAACTTTTGCTCTCCACTCTCTATATATTTTATTTATACTGCTGGGATTCAACTCAACTTTTCATGTCACCAGTAAGGGAGGGTTCAAGAATATATATATACCAGTCATATACTTGGGTCAGTTCAATATACTGTACTCTGGCTGGTGGATTCGTGCTTGCATATGTAATAGTCCGTATGTTCGTGACTTTCAATTGGCTAAAATTACTCCTCTATAGGGTCCTATCGGAAGTAACCATTATTACACTTTCTGGCTGGATTCTCAAGCATGACCAACTGAGGCTATGGATATTAACCAACCATCTCATTCTTGGTCTACCTTTAAATCTCCTGCCAATTGGCTCGGTTTAAAGAAACTGTCCTGTGATTTCTCTGACATTCTGATCACATGTCCCTCTTCTCCACCCACTATTCTTGGGAGCAACGTGAAATAGAGTGTCTTGCTCAAGAACACAACACACAGCTTTTTCTGAGATTCAAACTCACTACCTCATGATTGTGAGCCCAACACTCTAACCACTGAGCCATGCGCCTTCATCCTAGAGAAGATCGTTATGCCAATAATAATCAAACAAACGAGTCTTCCAACACACAAAATTTGTTTCAACACTCTAACTCACATCAAGAATCTTGCAAACCAATTACAGGATAAGCTTTTGATAAAATTAATTTTAAAATTGTGTGAAAAGCACCCATGCTGGTGCTATGTAAAAAGCACTCACACTGTTTCCACGTAAAAAGCACCTGGGCTGATGCCATGTATGAAGCACCTGTGCTGGTACCATGTAATAGCACCAGTGCTGCAGCTATGTAAAGAAGCACCCAGTACACTCTGTAAAGTGGCTGGCATTAGGAAGGGCATCCTGCTGTAGAAACCAAGCCAAAACAGACAGACGGAGTGCAGTGCAGTGCAGCTCTCCAGCTGGCCGGCACCCATCAAACCATCTAACCCATGCCAGCATGGAAAATGAATGTTAAATGTTGATGATGATGGTGATGGTACTGCTGCTGCTACTGATGATGATGATGATGATTTAGTGCTTACAATTTTTTTTACCTTTTATTAATCTGTATCAAATAGTCTTTTACTAATTCTATCCATTTGGCTGTAGCTGTAGTGGGAATTCTTTTGAAAACTGAAACTTGAGCTTATTCTTATTTCTATTTTCTAATTCTGTCTTCATTTTATTTTGGACAGCATTGACCCAAGAAAGGAACAGTGATGACGAAAGAAGCAAAACGGTAAGGATTTTAACTCATATTCAGTGTTTATCTCTTCTACTAGTGTTTCTGTCACTGTCTAGGTCAGAGTTTCTCAACCTTTTTACCCTTGCATAAACCCTTAAAATTAATTACATGTCTCAAGGAACCCCTGCACAAAAAATTACATACCATTATCTTTTTCATATATTTTTCATCATAGTTCACATAGTAATTATCATATATATATATATATATA
>NC_069006.1:20173702-20175874 GCF_001194135.2 Octopus bimaculoides
ATATATGGTTGTTATATTTTTTTTTGATAACATAATAGGTTGGATAGGATGATGTCTATATTACAATAACCAATTATGATCATGACATTAGCATTAGCTTATCTCACTCTTTCTCGCAGAACCCCTAGGAACCTTTTGCAGAACCCTAGGGTTCCGGGGAACCCTGGTTGAGAAACGCTAGGTTCTTCTACTTTAGAACAGAACTACTTCCAGGCAAGCTTTGAAAAGTAGTATTTTTAGCCCTGTTGCTAACTGGGTGGTTTCAAATATGTGAATAGATATCCCAGACTAAGGACAAATTGTTGAAAGGCCACTAGCACTTCATTGTGTTTGAGATCTCAGAAACTTTCTTGTTGTCTTCCTCTGCCCTATTATCTTCATCATCATCATCATCATACATCCGTTTTCCGTGGTGGCATGGGTTGGACAGTTTGACCAAAGTTTTTGTGAAATGAAGGCCTGGAAGAGAATCAATGTTATTGCCAAAAAATATGCCACAAGCAAATCAGGAACCCCAATGTTTTGTGTGCTGGTTAGTCCACATTACTCAATTAGGAACATAAAAATGGTTTCCCAGTTGTTCTGGTGTGTATATAGCTCCCGGGATGGGACACTATTCCGTCACAGGATTACGCATTTTTACTAGCTGAATGGACTGGTGCTACATGAAGTGAAGTGTTTTGCTCAAGAACACAATATCACCTGGTCCAGGTATAGAAACCACAATCTTACAATCATGAGTCCAATACCCTAACCACTAAGCCATGTGCCTCCGATGTTTTGGGTGATATAGCAGTGTCAGTTATAAAAATTTACCTTCAAAAATTTTTCTTTTCTTTTATTGGTGAAAAACAAAGGAAAGTGAGTTAAAACCTGGCGTGTCACAGAAGCAGAATCTCAGAGAGTCCAGCCATAACGAGGAAAGAATGAGCTTCAGCTGCCGAAATGAGATCCAAAAGGACAATCAGGTGCAGCACGAGAATTTACAGATGGTCTTGAAGGAGAATTGTTTGTTGAGGCAGCAACTGGAAGCAAAGCAGAAGGTTAGTACTTTTGTTTAATACTCTATCTTGAGTAGGAATGGAAGTTCAAATCTCAGTGAGGTTAGCATTGCCTTTTATCCTTCTGGGGTGAATAAAATAAGTACTTGTTGAATGAACACTGGTGGAGGTCAATGTAATCAACTAAGCCCTCTCTCTTAAATTGCTGGCCTTGTGCCAAAATTTGAAACTATTCTCACTTCTAAATATACTATTTGCATTTTATATTTTCTTTTTCTCATTTCGGTATTGGTGTTATTTTTTTTTTTTTGTGGCTATCGTTGGTGATGATGATGGTGGTTTAGGAGGTTCTTCAGTTACATCACGATGTCACAGTGGCTCAGCTTTCAACTAGTTCAATACAGGCACAGCTTAGTGTTGACACTTTAGTCAGAAATAGCATTGAGAACAACAGCATTGCCTCAACACCTGTCTGTGAACTTACCCAGGTAAGAGATAAAAATCATCCGCTTTGGAATTATGATCTTGTGGTCCTCTACATGTAGGCTGTCGTGACTGGTGTTTAGGGCTAAGTTACCCCATGTTAATCATAATCATCATCATCGTTGAACGTTCATTTTCATGGTTTGGACAGTTTGACAGGGTTCAGTGAGCTGGGGTTGTGTTACCCCATGTTTGTGGTGTACCCTTTGTTGTTATGGTGGTATAGTTAGGGCTAAATTAACCCTAAGTTTGTGTTGCCTGTATATTTTGTTGCTAAGTTATCTCCATGTTAGTTGTGTATGTATATTTAGGGCTAAGTTACCCCATGTTAATGGTGTCTGCATATTTAGAACTAAGTTACCCCATGTTAGTGGTGTCTGTGTATTTAGGGCTAACTTACTCCATATTTGTCATGTCTGTATATTTAGGGCTAAGTTACCCCATATTAGTGGTGTCTGCATATTTAGGGTTAAATTATCTCATGCTAGTGGTATCTGCATATTTAGGGCTAAGCAAGCCACATTTTAGTGGTGTCTGCATATTTAGGGCTAAATTACTCCATATTAGCAGTGTCTCTGTATCCATCTCTGCTCCAGCATGGCCACAGTCTAATGACTGAAACAAGTTAAAGATCAAAGATAAAGTTGCATTTTATTTATTGCTTCTTTCCATTCCACTTTTTTTTTTT
>NC_069006.1:20177605-20181339 GCF_001194135.2 Octopus bimaculoides
ATATATATATATATATATATATATATATATATGTATATGGTAACAAAAGGATGAAGTAAATGTGTCTGTTTTTTTGAAGGTTGACCTACTTCTAAACAACAGCAATAACAACAACGGCCCCTTTTGTGCAAGATTTAGTGTTTTTGCTTTAATGTGTGTTTGCTCATGTTTCTAGTGTGACCAATATGAAGATGAAGTCCAGAACTTGGTGCCACAATTAAACGGTAAAGAGGACAAACTGGAAGACTTGAGGAAAGTAAAGACCATTCTTGCCAGAGCTGGAAAGGAAATGAAGCTGTACAAACAACGACTAGAAGAAGAAAAAATCAAAAAGTAAGATTTATAGAGTTGAAAATAATCCATACACATTCCAGATACGTTTTGTCTTTTACTTGTATCGGTCATTAGATTGTAGCCATGCTGGGGCTTTCAATAATTTTTAGTTGAAGGAATTGGCCCCAGGACTTATTTTTGTTGTTTAAATGTGGTACTTATTCTATTGGTCTCTGTTGCTGAACTGCCAAATTATGACGATGTAAACACACCAACAGCAGTTATCAAGCAGCGGTGGGAGACAAACAAAGACACGCACACACACGTGCATGATGGGCTTCTTTCAGTATCCATCTACCAAATCCACCCACAATGTTTTGGTTGGCCCAAGGCTATAGTAGAAGACACTTGTCCAAGGTGCCATACATTGGGACTGAACCCAGAACCATGTGGTTGGGAAGCAAGCTTCTTATCCCACATCCATACCTGTGCCTATGTACAAACAAGATTGGATTAGAGTGACCTTAGCCCTTTAACATTTAACCCTTTTGTTACCATATTTCTGTTGAGATGTCCTGTGTTACTTTCAATTAATTTTAAATATAACAAAGAATTTAGTAAAAATAACTTAGTTATCATTAAGCTAGTGTTAGGAAAATAAATTGTTCCTTTTCAAAAGGAACATAAATTGTTCCTTTTGATACAGAACTTTTGAAAACAAGACATTTGTACTACAGAGCCAGAGGTGGTTTCAGCCATGTTGGTATTGAAAGGGTTAAACTTGTCATATCCAGCCCAAATATTCTCCCTATTTTGTGTTCAATCTGGCCTCTAAAATCTACTGTACAATGTTATTCGAAAAATAAACAGTCACATCATCAAAATCTTGTAGCTACAAGATAATGCATGATTAATCCAAAACAACAGGTTACAGTCTATGCCAACCCTTGTCGATCAAACCCTTGTGAGTGGATTTGGTATATACGAAAACTGAAAGAAGCCCATTGTGTGTGTGTGTGTGTGTGTGTGTATACATACATACATAATACATGTGTGTGTGTGTGTATCTTTGTTTGCCTATCTCCACTCTCTACCACTTGACAACTGGTATTGGTGAGTTTACATCTGCGTAACTTAGCGGCTTGGCAAAAGTGACTGATATAATAAGAACCAAGCTTAAATTGATCCATATGTCTCAAAATTCTTCAAGGTAGTAAGTACCCCAACATGGCCCCAGTCAAATGACTGAAACAGGTTAAAGATACAAGATATCAATTGGTTTCCTTCCTCTGTATTAATGTGCGTGTGCATTGTCCGTATATTTTCATGTGTGTGCAGCAAACAGCTGTTGCAGAATCAGAATCAGTTGAAACAAGAGATGCAAAAGATGCAGAAAGGAATGATTTATAATGCATGGCAGCAGAATGGCAATAACCAGAGCAACAGTAATAATAAGGTAAGTGGAACATTTATGCAAATATTAAACTTAAAATAATAATAATCATCATTGTGCCATACGGTGTGACTGACCCTGAAACCACATGTTTGTAGTACGAACGTCTTATCCACATAACCACGTCTGTGCCTTTGGAGCACCGCCTTTAGTCGAGCAAATCGACCCCAGGACTTATTCTTTGTAAGCCTAGTACGTATTTTATCGGTCTCTTTTTTCCAAACCGCTAAGTTACGGGGACGTAAACACACCAGCATCGGTTGTCAAGCGATGTTGGGGGGGGGGGACAAACACAGATACACAAACATGCACACGCACATAAATATATATATATATACATATATACGACAGGCTTCTTTCAGTTTCCGTCTACCAAATCTACTCACAACGCTTTGGTCGGCCCGAGGCTATAGTAGAAGGCACTTGCCCAAGGTGCCACGCAGTGGGACTGAACCCAGAACCATGTGGTTCGTAAGCAAGCTACTTACCACACAGCCACTCCTTCGCCTAGTTTTGTTTGAAAATCATGAATGTGATGTATGTGGAACTCAATGCCTGCGTTACTCTTGTTGTTGCAGTGTGATATTAACTGTGCCAATAGCGACACTCACCAGCTGCACAAAGAGGTTACCGATCTAAAGATGGCGCTGTTTGCTGCCAACGAACGGCAGGAGGTATTGCAGAGAAAATACGAAGATCGCAAACTTCGGATCCGTGCAAAATTCCTGAGAGCCAGGTAACTATCAAACATCATCGTTGTCGTTATTGTCATCGCTGTCATCACTGTCATCACTGTTGTTATCGGTGTTGTCATGATCATCATCATTATACCACCATCACCACCACCACCACCACCACCATCACTACCACTGCTATTATTCCTCCTCCTCCTCCTCCTCCTCATCATCATCATCATCGTCATCGTTGTCTCAGCATGATCACAGTTAAGTGGCTGAAACTAGTAAGAGATGAAAAGACGATTGCATTAAATGCGTGTCTGTTTGTTGCAGGCAATTACACAACCAGGAAAAGATGCTTATGAAGGAACAACTTCGCCACCTGGGAGAGGACTTGCTGGTCACTCGGTCGATGTTTAACAAGGAGCATGAACTGCGTGAAGAGCGAGAAGCCAGTTACAAGAAACTGGCCAATGAACGCCGAGAGCTTCTCTCAAAGTAAGATCACCCATTGCACGCTTCTAAGACATGATAATAATTACCATTTACATTGACAGTTTTACACATTTAGATATTTCATCAAACTGTTGTTTGTCTACAGAAATGGAGAGCAAGTGGAGATCATCCGCGAACTGACTCGATCTCAGTCGAGACTGGAGGTTCAGTCAAAATTCCTTGAAGAAGAAAACAAACGTCTCCAGGAGAAACTGATTGCAGTCAATCACAGACAGAGTCTGTCACAACGTGCCAATCACAATTTGGTAAGTAAATAATTTTCTCTTGTATTGCTTTGATGGATATGTTCTCACTCCCACCATTATGTGGAGGTGCATGGCTTAGTGGGTAGGGTATTGGACTCATGAAGTAGTTCAGAGGAGAATTCATTTTGAGTTATGCCTCTTGCATAGGGGTTGGAGTATCTTCACAGTGCAAGGAACAACTGTCAGCTTGGTCCAGAAGTCGAACTCACTACCTCATGATTTACGTAATATTTGTAATATTGGCAGATGGAGTGTGCGAATAGTCAAAAATCAGGAGTGGCTGTGTGGTAAGTAGCTTGCTTACCAACCACATGGTTCTGGGTTCAGTCCCACTGCATGGCACCTTGGGCAAGTGTCTTCTACTATAGCCTCGGGCCGACCAAAGCCTTGTGAGTGGATTTGGTAGACGGAAACTGAAAGAAGCCCGTCATATATATGTATGTGTTTGTCCCCCCAACATCGCTTGACAACCGATAGTGGTGTGTTTACGTCCCCGTAACCTAGCGGTTTGGCAAAAGAGACCGATAGAATAAGTACTAGGCTTCCAAAAAATAAGTCCTGGGGTCGATT
>NC_069006.1:20181349-20182383 GCF_001194135.2 Octopus bimaculoides
AATATTTCATCTACATTCAATACTTTATTTCATGGTGCCATCCATTTTTATTTTATTTTATTTTATATTATATATTGTATATTATATTATATATTGTATATTCCATATTCTATACCCCACATTGGTTCTGCAGGAATATAAATAAAACATAAAAAACAGACAGTGTTGGAACTCTTTTAAACAAAATAATATATATATATATATATAGCCTGGTGTTGCCATCCGGTTTCACCAGTCCTCAGTCAAATCGTCCAACCCATGCTAGCATGGAAAGCGGACGTTAAACGATGATGATGATGATGATGATGATGATATATATATATATATATATATGCGTGTGTGTGTGTATTCTTTTCTGTTTTACATGTATTCTCTATTATATATCATTGTTATATGATATGTTTTTTGTTTTTTTTTCTGTTTTGATCAGATATACCCTCACCAGTTAACAAGCTCGAAATCTTTAGAGTTTGATGCCATTTTTGAGAGGCCACTGTCTCACTTAAACAAAGGGACTTTGCCTGACATGAAACCATCCTTCCAGACAGATAGCAGCCACATACGCCAAATAGAACTGAACCAGACGGAAGACGAATACGATATATGAACCTTATGTATCTAACATGTAGGTAGCTATATGTCTGTGTGTCCATATGTTTCTAAGTAAATGTGTGCGTGCGTGCGTGCGTGTTTGTGTGTGTGGAAGAGAGAGTGTGTGTTTATGCATGTAAACCATACTTTTTTGTTCCTCAGAATTTAAAACAACAAATAACAACAGAAAAATACAAATTCAAAGATAAAGGAAATACTATTTGTAACCAAATTCTTCCGAATGAAGGAGCAATATATACATTATATATATATATATATGTATATCGTTTGACTATTTACTGCATGCTCACACAGACCCTCTCTGTCCTTCTAACTGATTTGGAGTACCTGATTCATGGATTTTCTTACTCTACTCTTGGATTACATCACCTTTAAATTCCTTCGGAGTACATTGCTTCTGCGCCTTTAATTATACATACATA
>NC_069006.1:20183068-20186309 GCF_001194135.2 Octopus bimaculoides
TAATTATTATAAGCCTTAAGCTTGTAGTAACACAATGTGCAGATTTATAAGCTGAAAACTTATAATCATTTCCAGAATATATATATTTATATACACATGTACATACATACATAAATACATACTTATGTACTTACATTTGTACATATATTTGTATATATATATATGTATATCGTTTGACTATTTACTGCATGCTCACACAGACCCTCTCTGTCCTTCTAACTGATTTGGAGTACCTGATTCATGGATTTTCTTACTCTACTCTTGGATTACATCACCTTTAAATTCCTTCGGAGTACATTGCTTCTGCGCCTTTAATTATACATACATACATATATATATATATATACATATACAAAAATACATACATATATACATGCATACATGTATTTATATTGTACGCGTACGCACACACATCATGTGGCGGTATGGTTGTGTGGTTAAGCAGTTTGCTTCACAGCTGTGTGGTGTCTGGTTCATTCCCACTGAATGGCATCTCAGGCAAAAATTCCTCACTATAGCTCTGGGCCCATGAATGCACTGAGAATGAATTTGGTTGATAGAAACTGAAGGAAAAGAAGCACGCTATATATATGCATTTACCTATGTATATGTGTGGCCCTGTGTGGCCCTGTGTGTGTGTATGTGTATGTCGCCTTGTTTTGATGTTGCATGTTTATTGTAAATAAAAATCATACAAATTACGCTGTTTATCTGCACAATCCGGACAAGGATAGGGTAACTGTTATCTTGCTCAGAAGTAGGCAAGGATTGATGACAGGAAGGGAATCCAGCCATGGAAACCTGCCTCAGTGAAGCATGTCTGAGCCATGCAAGCATTGCACAGTAGACATCAAAACGATGATGATGATGATGATGGTGCTGATGATAATATGCGTCATGGGATTATCTTTGAATTTTGGTTGAGTAAGTCTGCTGTAACATTATGAATGAGTAAAAAGCTTCCTAGTAAGTAGAGAGCAGCTATTACACTCAGGGCCAGCTCAAGGTGCCCACAACTCAGGCAGTCGCCCAGGGAACAATGTGTTAAGGAGGACGTGACAAACACGAGGAAATTTCCATGACTGTTAGCTTGTACATGCTGAACTTCAGCTTGCCTTGGGTGCCACCAACCTCAAGGCTGGCCCTGATTACACTTATGGGGCAGAGTATGTCGAAAAGCTATGGTAGTTAAATAGTTTCTGCAATTATTGTATAAATGAATTAATGAATGAATGAATGAATGAGTGAGTGAATGTGGCAAATTTGGAAAAGATCTAAAAATAAAAAAAAAATAAAGCAAATAGAAGAACCCAAAATGGAAGTTTTTCTTTCATAAATATAATCAGATCTGCTTGCCATACTGCAATATATGGATGTACATATGTGGATATATATATATATATATATATATGTGTGTGTGTGTGTATAAATATATATGTATGTATGTACTTATATGTATATATGAGTGTAGGCATGGCTGTGTAGTAAGAAGTTTGCTTCTCAAGTGCATGGTTGTGTGTGTATAAATCTACGTGGTAGACATACGGACATGGCAAATTTAACCGTCTCTCTGTAGATTGAAAAAAAAAATGATTTGAACCGCATTATCAATGTTTAAACCTTATTGTGTTCTCATCAGGGATGTCTGCATCACTTGATCAATCCCAGAGAAGTAAGCAGCCAATCTGTCTATCTACACAACTAATTCAGGGGCTTTCAGAGAACTGGAATATCTGATTTGCATACTATAAATATTTAAGACTTTATTTAATATCAGCAGTCTATGATTATATTATATGCACACAGACACATACATTTACTCATATCGTATACATGCATACACAAACATATATACACATGCGCACACAAATATATATATATTATAAAGGTGGTGCACCACCTTGGACGTGGTTCAATGACTGTTACCATTAAAAAAAAAACTATATACTTACTCGTATACAATAACTTTACTTTCTGGATAACTGCTGAATAAAATCTGATGGAATGGTGACATTCAAAGATGACAATTATAACTGTAACTCTACTACCATCACCATCATGCCATCTGCCCTTCCCCCTCAACCATTACCATTAAAATATGTTTTAATTATATTAAAAACGGCAATGAATTTCAAAGCGGTGTATTAATAAAGGTAAATGTTTTTGAATTGGTTTGTGTTCTTTTATTGCTTGTAATGATTTGCAATAACTTTGTCCCCATGCCAGTGGCACATAAAAAGCACTGTTCGAGCATGGTCGATGCCAATGCTGCCTGTGGCACGTAAAAAGCACCCATTACACTCTCGAAGTGGTTGGTGCTAGGAAAGGCATCCAGCTGTAGAAACCTTGCCAGATCAGATTGGAGCCTGGTGCAGCCACCTGGTAACACCAACATCCTCTCAACAATTAGCCGGAGATTATTTTTAAAATGAGAATACCTGAAATACACTTGACTGCTCTCACAAACGAGAATTCTAAAACTGAATCTGACCCCTCTCGAAAGTTAAGTAAAAACACTGGAAAAATAATCTGGAATCCTTGCCTGGTACTGGATCAATCCCAAAATCTAATCAGTTCACGCCAGTCATGAGGCCAAACATCCCTGAAAGTTTCATCCGAATCCATCCAGCGGTTCTTGAGATATCTTGTCCGTGGACAAACAAACAAATATGACTGAAAACAATATCTCTGCCTTCAATTAGGCGGAGGTAATAAAAACGACAAACACCTGGCTTTTGTTCTTGCACATTATTTTGAAATGAAGGTATTTATTTCTTTTGTTTTTCATTTACATGATTTAAATATATAATTTTTATTTATTTATATTTTTTTTTAGTGGGGTTTTCCTTTGCATCACAGTAAAATTGAATAATGTCATAATGTCGTCCCTGACAAAGATGTAGGAAGCAAGAGTCAGTGTGAAAGAATCAGTCGTTTTGTTCTTGAAAGACAATACAATAATATTTGATATAATGATAATAACTGGATTTCAAACGATCAGTCACAAAATGGCAGCAGAATTATTTGATGGGGGTTAAAATAGGGGTCAAAGTAAATTTGGAGATAAAATCAAACAAAATATATATATATGCACAAAATATAAATATACATGTGTGTATATTATATATATACACACACACACATGTAAAAGTATATATAAAATAAATATGTATGTATATATACACACACATATAAAATTATGTATGTATGTATATATATATATATATATATATATATATAT
>NC_069006.1:20187347-20190820 GCF_001194135.2 Octopus bimaculoides
GTGTGTGTGTGTGTGTGTGTGTGTGTGTGTGTGTGTGTGTGTGTGAGAGTGATATATATATATATATATATATATATATAATCCGGAAAAAACAGCCAGGCAAACAAATTCATGAGTGTATACATATGAACATGTATGCACACACACACTCATTTATATATGATGTAGAAAGAAACAGACCAGCAGATTAATTTACATGTATGTGCACATACACATGCATGCGTGTATACATATGTGTGTGTATGTGTGTGTGTATATATATATAATAAAATTGCTGTCATCCATGCACACAGGCTTTCCTTTGCATGTACTGGTGCCACATAAAATGCACTCGTGCTGGTGCTGTCAGGAGGCACGTAAGAAGCACCCAGCATTCACATTAGGAAGGGCATCCAGCCAGAGAAACCATGCCACAACAGACAATTGGAGTCTGGACAGCACCTTGGCTGGCCAGGCCCTGTCAAACCATCTAACCCATGCCAGCATGGAAAACAGAATGTTAAAAGATGATGATGATGGTGATATATATACATATATATAATTTCAAGGTTGTTAAGCTGAAGATTAATAGGATTATGCTCCCACAGTCTGAAAATGCTTCTTAAGGAATGTATATGATGTCCAAGCCTCGGGGTCTCCTTCTGCGGGTTACAGCTATATCGAGCAGAACTCATTTTACTGATAAGAGAAGGGGTGAAGGCTGGTTCAGTTAGCTTAATTCTTCGGCATTTAAAATGGCCATGTCCGGCCCAAATATTTTATCTGTTCTATGTACAAACTAGCCAGATCCAGCCTTTCACACCGAGCCTACAATATCATTCTAAAAATAAACAATCACATTATTGAAATCTCAAAGCCACAAGATAAAGCATGATTGATTCAAAATAATGTGAATAAATAAACACTAGACAGTAATCTAAGTACTAGAGGCTTAAACCAGTTCTATCCGGCCCTAATATTCTGTTTTATATTCGAACCAGTCAAATCCAGCCTCTTACACTTTAAAAGTAAACGATCACATCATCGAAATCTTGAAACCACAAGATAAAGCAGGATTATTTCAAAACAGGATTATTTCCAGTAGACATCATGATGCTCCAAGAAATACAGAATTGGAAACTCTAGCAGAGATATGGTTTAAATAAGACTAGAGTATATGATGTTGAACCAGAAGAGACACCGGAAAATTACTGAAAGGATGTAGACACAATGTCAGAGTGATTTCAACTGATATGATATTCTCTCTTCAACAGGGACAAAAGAAATGCAGAGAGCAAAGACAACCACATTATGTTGGTTTTTGTTGACCTTGTGAGTAGAAATAGCCTATTCAAAATCCTCACTATCAGTGGCTGTCCCCAGATGCTTCTTTGGCTTGATCAGTCATTCCACACAGACACGAAGGGCATTGTTCAGTTTGATAGCCTCAACACTCACCTAGCTGACACAAAAAAGCATCTGGGACACATACCAAGGTTTAGTTGCAGCCTACATGGCCCTTGTCCTTAACATACTATGACTACAGTGTGACCTGGAGTCCCCACTCTGGACAAGACTGGCATCACAATGTCATAAACAGACTGAGTCAGTAGCAATGAGGTCCTGGCCTCTGTCTAGATACGCTGTCTCATCATGCTGTTCCGAAAACAACATCTCTGTTGGTTAAACTACATGTTCTGCGTTATATGAGGGAACTGGCTTCAAGCAAGAGCGCACAAAGATAACCTCATCTCATATCAAAGGTACCTGTATAAGAAATACGAAGCCACTGAATGGAGAAATTTGAGAGGCGAGAGGACGACGTAAGCAAAGACTTTCGCTGGAGGCAAGAACGAGATTGGGATTTAAAGTCTAAAAGTTAGAGAGAGTTGAGACTTAAAAAAGGTCTAAAACAACACCGGTGGGAAGCATTTTCATATGTAGTTACTGCAACCAGAAAAGTCATTCTAGAGTTGGCCTCTACAGCCTCAACAGGCTTTTCTCTATCAACAGAGACTGAAGCAAGACCCTTCAGCTGCAGATCTATACTCTAGCATGACTAATGGATGCAACAACATGCATGTGTGTGTGTGTGTGTGTGTGTCTATGAAACATTAGTGTAGTAAACATTGTCAATTACATATATTTAATGTATTTGCTTTATGTAGTGTATTTTGAGTATGCGTGGTTGGTAATATTTATTATATGACCACTGCTTCTATTTCATACACACACACATATATATATATGAGTATACACACATACACAGAATATTTACAATCAAACACACACATTCAAAGAATTACGAATATATATATATATATATATATACACAGATGCAATTGAATATATGAAGATGCATACACACACGATACACATATAAGTATATATATATATATGGGATATATGTATATATATATGTACATACACATGATTCATGAAGATATGTGTGTGTGCGTGCGAGCATTTATAAAACAGTACAAGTAATTTTACTGTGTGGTCAACCAGCTGTTTGATTGTGTCCCTCTGCAGGCTTTGCTCAATCTCACCACATGGCAATTGACTCCAGTCAGACCAGTGAAACCAAGAAACCAAAGACAACCTACATTATAAATTATCTCACATCGCTTAAAAAAAAACAAATGCATGACTGTGTTTCCTCTGAACCTTGTACTATATATTATCAAGCATCACACACACACACACACACACACACACACACTCACACACGTGTGTAAAATTGAACATGTATAGCAGTATTTGTTTGTCTATATGTACTTATAGATAATTCATAAAATCTTATAATATATATATTTGTAGTAATGGGGTGACACACATAGACATGCATGGATTCTCGTCTGAATTCTGTTAAAAATAAAACTACATATCACAAAACTTTACTCACACACGCACACGCATATATATACACACACACACACACACGTATGTATATATATGTATGCATACATACATACGTATGTACATACATATGCATGTACATATATATATCTACATACATAGCACATATATACACACATTTAGATTATAAATATAAATACATACATATTTTATACATGCATATGTATGTATGTATGTGTATATATATATATATATATATATATATATATATATATATGAATATTATATGCATTCATGTATATGACAGAGCATTAAGGTAAAAGAAATTGTTTGAGTATCGAGACTTAAAAGGAAATGCGGATGAGTGATGATTGACGTGTCATGATTTATGGAGTTCTTCAGTCAGATTCGTCCTCGGTGATGTTCACATAATCAGTCATATCTCTCCGTTTCGCCGTGCTGTGATCGTAACCATAACCGAAGTAGATGATGAAACCTAAATAAGACGATAGAGAAACGTATGATAATGGGTTACGAATGAGGTCACACACACAAGCAGACATAGATACTACTACTACTACTACTACTACTAGATGGTTATTATTATTATTATTATTAGACTTCCTTTCTCTATG
>NC_069006.1:20191264-20192901 GCF_001194135.2 Octopus bimaculoides
ATTGGAGGAGGGGAGGCGTTGGGAAGATGTGGGAAGGAGACTCAAGGAAAGGGATGGGGTGGGTCTGTCAGGGACAGATTGCATGTGTGTGTGTGTGTGTGTGTGTGTGTGGTGGGGTTGAAGCATGGGCATTAACAACAGGGGTCCATTCTATTACCTCCTACCACCACCGAATTTCCTCGGGGAGGGGGGGGGAAGAACAGCTATTTTGTCTTCTTTATAAATCAAAGAGAATTAACTAAGCAATAAATGGCAGTACAAACCAACAAACATCCAGACGGCAAATCGGATCCATGTGGAAACTGGCAATTTTAACATAAGATAGATATTCAATGCAGCACTAATCTCAGGAATCATGGGTACGAATGGAACCTGCAAGTAGAAAGATTACATTACATAAAGGCTGGTAATGCTATTCTATAATTCGCGTGGCTTATTGGTTAGAGTATTCGCTTCACAATTGTAAGGTCCTCAGTTCAATTCCCGGTGATGATGTCTCCTCGCACAAAATTGCAGGCCTTGTGCCAAAATGTGAAACCATTATTATCAAATGGATGTCTTATAAAAACCACTCCGTACATACAATAACAGCCGTACCAACAGCTGTATCAGGTTCCAGTCTGACTTGGTATGGTTTCTACTGCTGGCATTAGGAAGGGCATCTAGCCATAGAAACCATGCCAAATCAGACTTGAACCTGGTGTGTCTCTCCGGTTTACCAGTTCTGGTCGAACCATCTAAACCATGTGAGCATGGAAAGCAGCTGTAACCCTCAGGCAGTTGTGAGGGACACAAAATCAAAACACACACATCATCATCATTGTTTAACATCCGCTTTCCATGCTAGCATGGGTTGGACGATTTGACTGAGGACTGGTGAAACTGGATGGCAACACCAGGCTCCAATCTAATTTGGCAGAGTTTCTACAGCTGGATGCCCTTCCAGTATATACACACACATATATATATATATATATATATGACGGGCTTCATTCAGCTTCCATTTACCAAATCCATTTACAAGGCCTGAGGCTTTCCCAGGATGCCACTGCAAAAAGGAAGAAATAATATAGAAATGTCATTCTGCTTACTTTGAATGGAATGTCTGCAGTGTTGGATGGCTGCATAGCAATAATTACTATGCAAACAGTGATGAGGAATAAAAACTGAACAATCAGGTAGATGGCCCAGCCACTGGTCAGGTTGTCTTCAGCGAACACCAGGATAGCACACAAAGCAATAGCTGCAAGACCTGTTAAAAGAAACAACAGTTTTAAATTTTGGTACAGGAACAGCAATCTTTCTCAGGCTCAAGACTCTGCCATTAGATTAAGTAATTAAATGAAGAACGAAGAGTGTTTGAGGATACTCACTGAGTAACGAAGATGTAACGAGCACAATCTTCTCGGTGGTCTGGTTTGGTACATCCTGTTGACTTTTGAACAACATCGCAAAGGAGAAACTCGGAGTAACTTTCTGCATATCTGTGTTGGGACTACAACGGAGCAAAGAGAAATTAGAGCGTATCATTTGGTGAGCAGGTAGGTTGGGGTGGGGTTTATGAAAGAACAACACTCAGAAGACTTATAGCAAAGGGGTATATATATATATATATATATATATATATATATATATAT
>NC_069006.1:20193713-20197796 GCF_001194135.2 Octopus bimaculoides
CACATGTGAATCGTTAGTGATTTTTTTTCCCTCCGTCTTCTTTTTCTGTTGGACTTCCCTCTGTTTCTGAAGAAGAGCTTTACTCAAAACATAAAACCACCTTTCTTTCCTTCCCCGAGCATCTGCTAATACTTTAGATCTACCACATCCTCGCATTGTTGTTTTTTTGTGTTTGTTCTTCATTTTTTGGGATCTACTATATATGTGTGTGTGTATATATATATATATATATATATATATATAAACAAGGACACCCAGCCATGAAAACCATGCCAAAACAGACCTCACCAATGTTGCATAAGAAGCGCACAATCCACTCTGTAAAATGGTTGGCATAAAAAAGGCATCCAACTTTAGAAACCATGCTAAAACGGACATCACTGGTGTTGGTGCCATGTAAAAAGCATCCAGTCCACTCTTTAAGGTGGCTGGCATTATGAAGAGCACCCAGCTGTAAAAGCCATGCCAAAACAGACAGTGGTGCTTGGTGCAATCCTAAGGCTTGCCCGCCAGCTCCTGTCAAACTGTCCAACCCAAGCCAGCATGGCAGATGGATGTCAAATGATGAATGTACTTACCGTAGAATAACAACACACTTGGCCACAAACGTGTAAGCTAGGAGAGTTCCAATGGACATCATATTCACCAGTTCAGTGAGATCAAAAATGAGAGCAGTCAGACCTGAAATAATGTAAGATGGACATAAGGAGAATACATGAGAATGTTACTTGGACATTAATGGTTTCTAATAGAAGGTCATGAATTTATAGACAGGGAAATAAGTTAACCCTAAGTGGGTAGGGTGTTGGACTCATGATTGCAAGATTGCGGTTTCAATTCCTGTATCGGGTGATGTGTCGTGTTCTTGAGGAAAACACTTTGTTTCGCATTACTTCAGTCCACTCAGGTGGTAAAAATGAGTAATCCTGTGTTGGATTCATGATCATAAGATTGTGGTTTCAATTCCTGGACTCGGCAATGCACTGTGTTCTTGAGCAAAACACTTCATTTCACATTGCTCCTGTCCAATAAGCCGGCAAAAATGAGTAATCCTGTAACGGACTGGCATGCTCCCCAGGTGGAGAGACATTTAGATAGACAGACAGAGAGAAGGAGACACACGCACACTTATAAGGTGATAGAGAGAGACACTTAGACAGGCAGAGAGAAGGAGAGAGATACAGACAGACTGAGGCATACATATATGGTGACGTACAGAATCAAACAGTGAGAGAGAGATAAGGCAAGAGAGAGTTGTGGGGGGTGGGGTGGCAAGAGTGTGTGAAATTGGTAAAAACCTACCTGAAAACAATCCTGCAATCATAGTAGCTAGAACTGGTGTTTTGAATTTTTCAGAGACATTGGAGAAGACACCGAAAATGACTTTGTCTTCAGCCATTGCGTACACAACTCTAGGTAGAGGAAATATGGCACCAACCATACTGAAAGAGAAACATTTATATATTAATTGATACATGTGTGTGTGTGTTCGTATGATGGGCTCTCTCATTGAAGATGACGAGGGGGAGGGCACAAGTTGATTACATCAAACCCAGTGCTCAACAAGTACTCCATTACACATGTTTCATTTGCTAATAGGAATTACAAAGATTTACATGTTAGATAGATATGTAAGGAATTTCCTATTAGAAACTTCAAATAAAGAACAATTATAATAATTATAATTACAATAACGTAATGGAGAATAAATAATACCAAAAGATTTCTATTTTTTTAATTTTATTATAAATTAACTCTGCAAATAGTTTTTTCCATAATTCTCAATTTTAATATGTACTTTGACTCATATACATCACTAATTATTGATACATATTGATTTTAATATTGGAATAAGCAGATGTGCTTCAAGAGGAAACAACTGGGATTTATCCTAACTAACTTATATATATGTATATACATATGTATATATATATATCCAAAATTAAGGAATGGAGCAGATGAAAATATGCTGAGACTCCCTTCGGTCATGACTGACCATGGGATTGCACCAAGAAAGTTACCCTCCCAGGCACAAGTCCGGGCAAGGTTGTTTGTGGAAGACCAGCAGTCACCCATGCATATCAGCCTCCCCTCTCCACCCCACCAATGTTATCCAAGGGAAAGCAAGGGCCGATACAGTTTGGCACCTGTGACGTCGCAACTCATTTCTACAGCTGAGTGAACTGGAGCAACATGAAATAAAGTGTTTTGCTCAAGAACACTTTCACATAGCCCTGTTCAGGATTCGAACTCGTTACCTCAAGATCGTAAGCTCAATGCTCTAATCACTGAGCCATGTGCCTTCAGCAGATGAAAATCCAGGCTACATATGTTCCATAGCTAGCAGAACATCAGAAGTAGTAATTACCCAAATGAGGGGTGATTTGCTAGCTACTCTTTTCGCCAAAGATACCTTAATCAAATGAAGTCCATGTTTGTTGTCAAGGGACCCCATGTTAACATGCAGAAGATTTGACTGAAAATGTGTGGAGGATGCATTTTTGCTCAGATCTTCTGCAAGTTAATATGGGGTTCCTTGACGATAACGTAAGCTTCATTTGATTAAGGTATATTCAGCCTAAGTAGTAGCTACAGGATTAGAAATAAACAAAACAAAGGAAAGAATAAAAGGGGTTATAAAACAAAGGGAGGTAACTCACCTGGCAGTCAATGCACAAATGGCCCCCACGGCAATTACATACTTTGCCGTATCCCAGCCGACTGCACTGAAGACGGCCGGGAGAGGTGCGTTGACGTCGAGCAGATAGTAAGGTGACATCATGGTCAGGACCATCGACACGAAAAAGTAGAACAGGAACACAATGATCAGGGAGAGGATGATGCTGATGGGGATGGATTTCTGCGGGTTCTTTGCCTCCTCACCTGAAACATATACGACAGGACAAGATGATGACATCGATGATGATGATGACATTGGTGATGGTTATAAGGATGATGATAGTGATGATGGTTCTGATGATGGTGGTGGTGGTGGTGGTGGTGATGGAGTTGGTGGTAGTGGTGATATTAGAAGTAGTGATGGTGTTGGAGTTGGTTAAGGTAGTAGTAGTGGTGGTGTTGCAGTTGGTTGTAGTGGTAGTAGTAGTACTAGTGGTGGTGTCAAGGTGGTGTGGTTATGGTGATAGTAGTGGTGGTGGTAGCAGTAATGGTGATGGAAGTAGTAGTTGTATTAAGTGGTGGTGGTGGTAATCGTGGTATTAGTAGTTGTGATAGTGTTGGAGTTCGTGGTGGCAGTAGTAATAGTGGTGTTGCAGCTGGTTGTAGTGGTAGAAGTTTTGAGGTGGTGTGATGGTGATGATGATAGTAGTAGTAGTAGTAGTAGTGGTGGTGGTGGTGGAAGTGATAGTAGTGGTATTAGTAGTGGTGGTGTTGGAGTTGGTCGTGGTGGTATGGTAGTGGTGGGCATGTTGGGTGGTGAGGGTGGTAGCAACATGGCAGCAGCAGCAGCAATACAGTCAGAGTGTAACTCACCAGTGGTAGCAATACAGTCAAATCCAACAAATCCATAGAAACATGTAGCAGCACCAGACAACATTCCGGAAACGCCATAAGGCATGAACCCACCTTTACCATACTTAGCGGGTATCTGAAATAGACAAATGGACCCACGATAACTCATGTAAACCTACCGTCATTGTACCCTGGGGGTAGCTGAAATAGATGAAATCGAAATAACCAACATGTAGCAGAGGATGAGATTATCGGATGCCGCTGTCAAAACCCCTTACATGCCTATCACTAAAGGGGTGATGATGACATCGATGATGATGATGACATTGGTGATGGTTATAAGGATGATGATAGTGATGATGGTTCTGATGATGGTGATGGTGGTGGTGGTGGTGATGGAGTTGGTGGTAGTGGTGATATTAGAAGTAGTGATGGTGTTGGAGTTGGTTATGGTAGTAGGAGTGGTGGTGTTGCAGTTGGTTGTAGTGGTAGTAGTAGTACTAGTGGTGGTGTCAAGGTGGTGTGGTTATGGTGATAGTAGTGGTGGTGGTAGCAGTAATGGTGATGGAAGTGGTAGTTGTATTAAGTGGTGGTGGTGGTAATCGTGGTATT
>NC_069006.1:20198136-20199984 GCF_001194135.2 Octopus bimaculoides
ATGGACGGCACTGCCCTTTTTACTTTTCAATGGTGTACCCTCATATTTAGAAAATACAGTTTACAAAAATCTTCCTCCAAGGCATTTCTTGAAATCTGACTAACATGCTAGTTGCTAAGGGGGTGTACTGGACAGTACTGGCCCCCACTCACTATTCAATGGTGCACCCTCAGACTTAGAAAATACAGATTACAAAAATCTTTTGCTACAATACAAATTAGTGACCACCCAGAATGTGCCAGTGGACTGGCCCTCGTACCAGTGGCACATAAAAAGCACCCACTACACTCTCGGAGTGGTTGGCGTTAGGAAGGGCATCCAGCTGTAGAAACTTTGCCAAACCAGAAAGTTACAGAAGCCCCACTGTACATTGTCAGGTGGAAAAAAAAAAGGTGGGATGGTCATGGAGAGAGAACACTTTTGATCAGAGATCTGCTGGATCACAGCTGACCTAGAATTAACCAGAACAACAACAACAACAACAAGGGTTACGTTACAAAACAAACAAGTGTACCTCGTCTGGAGTGAGTTGCCAGTTTTTCAGTTTCATCTGGAAGAATCCGCAAATGATGACGTAGAGAAGTACAAGGAGGTTTATTATTGTGAAGACATTGTTGAACAAAGTTGACTGCTTCACACCGACCGTCAGCAAGACTGGAAATGATGACAAAAAGAGAGAGAGACGTACATGTAGCTGTGTATAAGTGTGTGTTTATACACGTGTGAATGACTCAGTGAGTGTGTGTGCATGCATGCGTGTGAGTGAATGAGTGTGTGTGTGTATGTGTGAGTGAGTGTGCACGCACATGAGTGTGGTCTGTGCATGCGAGTGAACGAGTGTATGTGTGTGTGTGCATGCATGCATGTGTGTGTGTGAGTATGTGTGTGGTCTGTGCATGTGAGTGAACGAGTGTGTGCATGGTCTGTGCATGCACGTAAGCAAGCGTGTGTGCATGGGCGTGCGTGCACATGTGAGTGAGTGTATGTGTGTGTGTGTGTATTTGCATGCATGTAAGTGACTGTGTGTATGTGCTTGCGTCTGTGTTTCTCCCCCCACCAACGCTTCATAACCAGTGTTAGCATTTCCCAGAGCTTAGCAGTTTGACAAAAGAAAACTGATATAATAAATAACACTCTTGGAAAAAAGTATTAGGGTTGATTCATTTGACTAAAATTCTTCAGAGACTGCCCCAGCATGGCCGTGGTCCAATGACTAAAACAAGTACAAGATATAGATTACCGTTTCCTTGAGTGGCATTCATTGATCCATATTGTTACTGATAGTATTTTTCTAGTTGTGGTTCTACTTTGTTTAAAATCTGACTGGAAAATTCTCGACAATTATTTCCTCCATGTTGGTTCTTAGTCATGTGTGTAAAACATGATTAATGATTAATGAGTGTAAAACAGGATTAATGAGCTATGCACTATTGCGCATGAATGATAACCCTGTGTGAGTTTCTGAAAAACTGCTGTTTTCTTTCTTTGAGGTTGCTACTGATAGAGGAGAGAGGGACAGAGAGAACGGAGGAGAGAAGTGAGAGGACATCTGTCTGTCTGTCTGTTTGTCTATCCATTTATCTATCTGAACAAGCAGGCAGGTAGACAGACAGACAGACAGATAGATAGGTCAGACAGGCAGATAGACAGACAGACAGATATATAGACAGACAGATAGATAGATAGATAGATAAACAGACAGACAGACAGATAGATAGACAGACAGACAGGCAGATAGACAGACAGACAGGCAGATAGATAGGTCAGACAGACAGACAGGCAGATAGATAAACAGACAGACAGGCAGATAGATAAACAGACAGACAGGCAGATAGACAGACAGACAGG
>NC_069006.1:20199994-20209006 GCF_001194135.2 Octopus bimaculoides
ACAGACAGGCAGATAGATAGGTCAGACAGACAGACAGGCAGATAGATAAACAGACAGACAGGCAGATAGATAGATAAACAGACAGACAGGCAGATAGATAGATAAACAGACAGACAGGCAGATAGATAGACAGACAGACAGATAGAGAGGGAGAGAGAGAGAGAAAGAGATGGAGAGTGAAAGGAAGATAGGTTAAGATAGAGAGAGAGATAGAGAAGGAGAGATATATAGTCAGAGAGAAAGATGTAAAATAGAAAGGGAGTAAGAAGAGGGTGGAGACGGACAAATGGAGAGAGAAAGGGAGGTAGACAGACAAAGAGAGAAAGAGAAATAAAGACAGATGTATATAGAAGGAGGGAAAGGCAGAAGAGAGTGACAGAAAGCGAGAGAGAGAGAAATGGAAGTACAGAAAAGAATAGACTGAAATAGAGAGAGAGAGAGAGAGAGATAAATGGATTGACAGGAACAGAGGGAGAGAAATAGATGGTGAAACAAATAGAAGCCGTTTATTATTATCAGTGTGTGTGTCACTGGGCAAAAATCAAATAAAAAGAGAGACGATCAATAGGGATGGTTAGCTAGATAGATAGATGGCTAGCTAGATAGATTGGATGGCTAGCTAGGTAGATTGGATGGCTAGATAGATAGATGGCTAGCTAGATAGACAGATGGCTGGCTAGCTAGCTAGATAGATAGATGGCTAGATAGATAGATTGGATGGCTAGATAGGTAGATAGAGAGAGCATGAGAGACGGGAAGACAGTTGTATTTACTTGTCAACAAAGCTATAAGACCGAATGCCAGGAAGTCCGGATATTCCGATAAATAATCGACTCGTATTGGCATTGTTGAGTTGAAGTAGTCAATGACTGCATTATCAATGAGGGAATTGAAGTTTGCTGTCCAAGCTCTGGCCACACTAGCCGTACCTGAAGTGAAAAATAAAATAAACACATAGTTAATTAAGGCAACTGCATTGAATATAACAAGGATAAGAAAAAATCAATTTAATTAATGTGGGTCGTTAATCCTTTATCTGAAATATATGCATGTACTCTTGTAAGTACATATGTGCAAAACAAGGTAGAGAAAATAGTACTCAAATACCAGTATTATTTTAGCAATACCGGATAATATAAACAAAAGAATTGACATATATAGTAAAACATTTGATTTTTCTCAAAAATTGATGGCATAATTATGTCAAAGGGTACAGCACATCTCTAACCAACCTAATAGGGAATCTGGCATCTAGTCTGTGTGTTAAGAAGCTTGCCTCCCAACCACATGGTTTTTGGGTTCAGTCAAAACACAAACTAGTGTAGTTTATATGTGAGATTCTTTTGTGTATATGTTTATAAAATCTGGTGTTTTTAGACTGTAAACATAATCACACACTCAGAGACATGCACAAAAACACACATGTAATTGCTCATAACATGGAGTTATATATTGCCTAATATTGTTAATAATCTTTTCTACTATAGGCTCAAGGGCTGAAATTTTTAGGGAGTTGGGTAGTTGATTACATCAACCTCTCTGCTCAACTGGTAATTATTTCATTGACCCCAAAAGAATGAAAGTTAAAGTCAACCTTGGCAGAATTTGAACCCAGAATGTAAAGACATGAAACGCTGCTAAGCAATTCGCCCACCATGCTAACATTGTTAATAACCCTTTCTGCTATAGGCACAAGGGCTGAAATTTTGGGGGAGGGGGCTAGTTGATTACATCAACCCCTGTACTCAACTGGTAATTATTTCATTGACCTCAAATGGATAAAAGGCAAAGTTGGCCTTGACAGAATTTGAACCCAGAATGTAAAGACTGATGAAATGCTGCTAAGCAGTTTGAGTGGCGTGCTAATGATTCTCCCATCCCACTGTCTTCGTAATATTGCTAATGATAAGAAATAATTATTTTATTGACAACTTGACTATGTAACCTTTCCCCTGCGACCTATTTTCCACGTTTCAAATATTAAATAGTTAACTAATTGATGAATGATAAAAAAGGTTCCATGGTCTGTTTTGGCTTGGTTTCTACAATGCTAACCACGCCACAATGTACTGGGTGCTTTTTACACAGCACTATCACCCATGTTTTTTACGTGGCACCAGTGCTTTTTATTTGGAACCATGACCTGTGCTTTTTAGGTGACACCATCACCAGTGCTTTTTAACGTGGCACTATCGCTAGTGCTTTTTATGTGGCCATTTCAATGCACTGCATTCCATTCAACTTATTCTAATCAAGTGTGCTGCAATCAACTCTAATCAACTCTTTTTAGTAAATTGTTTTCAGTCACCTGTTTTCAATCAAACTCTTTTTGATTAATTGTATTATATGATTAACTGTCAAGTTTTTTCAATCGAATATTTTTCATGAATTCCTTTTTGAACATCTGTATCCATTCAACTGTTTTTAATCAATTGTACTTAAATCACATGTATTTCAATCGTTTTGGATCAAATGTATTTCAATCGATTATTTTCAATCAGCTGTATTTTCAAATCACCTCCTTTTGAACAAACAGTGCCAAACCCATCAAATAATATAGCAGACAACTCACCAATGGCATATTCCAGGATGAGGTTCCACCCAATGATAAAAGCAATCAGTTCACCAACTGTGATGTAGCTATAGACATAGGCAGAGCCAGTCTTTGGTACACGGGCCCCAAATTCAGCATAACAAAGCCCTGACAGAATAGAAAAGGAAATCGTTTTTGGTTCTGAAGCGTATAGAAAAAGGAAAATGTTTCATCTTATACATAAATACATAGAAATTGACACAAGCATACATAAATAAGTAAACTGATCTTTAATGGTTTCATATCTATATATATATATATATATATATATATATATATATATATATATATATATATATATATATTTGTTTCAGTCATTTCACTGTGGCCATGCTGGAGGAATTGTAGGTGAATTAATTGACTCAATTACTTCTTTAAAATTTTTTTTTTAAGCCTGGTACTTATTCTATCAGTCTCTTTTGCTAAACCACTAAGTTACAGGTTGTCAAGCAGTGGAGGGGACAAACACAGGCAGGTGCACACACACACACTCACGCACGTATACAACAGGCTTCTTTTAGTTTCCGTCAACCAAATCCACTCACAAAGCTTTTGTCAGCCTGAGGCTATAATAGAAGACACTCGCCCAAGATGCCATGCAGAGGGACTGAAGCCAGAAACAGTCCTGCACCTATTGGAGATCTCATATATGTATATATGTATGTGTGTGTGTGTGTACATATTGCTTAATAACCAGTGTTAGAAGTGAGCAAGAAGTACTCAGTTAAAACCCTTCAAGGGGGTTCCCCACCATGGCTGTAGTCTAATGATTGAAAAAAGTGAAAAAACAAGAAATTAAAGAAAGTGACCACAAAGTAATGATGATGAAATCACCACCAACACCACAACAACAGCAACAGGAACAATACAGTGTACTCACCTGCAAGAACAGACACGACTGCAGCAACAAAGAATGATAAAACAATTGAGGGTCCAGCCTTGTCACGAGCAACTGCTCCCGACAAAACGTAGGCCCCTGCACCAAGGGTACTTCCAACACCTGAAATAATAAAACAGAATTATCATTATTAAAAAAAGGAAAGGAGGCGGGTGAGCTGGCAGAATTGTTAGCAAACCAGGCAAAAAATGCTTAGTGGCATCATGTGTCCCCATTCTGAGTTCAAATTCTGCCAAAGTCGACTTTGCCTTTTATTGTTTTGGGGTCGATAAATTAAGTACCAGTTGCTGATTAGTCCCCACTTGCAAAATTTCAGTCTTTGTGCTTTTAGCAGAAAGAGTTATTAAAAATGAAAGAATAATTAATGTTGGTTTCAAATTTTGACACAAGGCCAGCAATATTGGAGAGGGAGGGGAGCTTGTCGATTACTTTGACCCTACAACCCCCACTGGTACTTATTTTATCAACCTCTGAAATGGTGACACACAAAGTCAACCCTGGCAGAATTTGAACTTAAAACAAAGTTGAAAGAAATTTTTGTTTAGCATTTTGTCCAGCTTGCAAATAATTCTATCAGTTTGTCACCTTAATAATAATAATAATAATAATAATCCTTTCTACTATGTGCAAATGTGTATGTGCAAGTGTGTGCGTATGCATGCAAGTGTGTGTGTGTGTGTGTGTGTGTGTGTGTGTGTATGTGTGTGTGTGTGTGTGCAAACACCAATTGTTAAAAACTCACCCAAGAGTGTTAGGTCAAGTAAAGTGAGTACTCTTGCCAACTTAGTTTTCTCCAGACACTCATTGCTCATTGGTTTCTTTCGAAACAGATTCATTAAAATTCTCATTAAAATGGCCATGGTTAGAACTTGGAACTTCAACCTGTTAATGACAACAATTACAACATAGAGAAAATAAACATTTAAAAAAGACAAAAGAAAAAAAAAATCTAGTAACACCAAGCAGGTGTGGCTGTGGAATAAGAAGCTTGCTTCTCAACCATATGGTTTCGGGTTCAGTCCTAGTGCGTGGCACCTTGGGCAAGTGTCTACTATCGCCTTGGGCTGACCAAAGCCTTGTGAGTGGATTTGATTGACAGAAACAGAAAGAAGACCATCATGTGTGTGCGTGTGTATGTGTGTGTTTGTTAACATCCCCGTAACTCGGCAGTTTGGCAAAAGACAGCAACAGAATAAGTTCTAGTCTTAAAAGAAATAAAGATTGGCTATTTTGAAGCAGAAGGAATAAACAAGGTGGTTTTCGTAGGGCCTGGTAAGTGTGGAGTGTTGGGTCAATAAGTTAGGCCAATAAGAAGAGGAGAGAAATGAGTGATTTGGGAGTGCTTGGGTTAGAAGTGATGAGAGATCAACCAGCTGTGAGGAGCAGAGGCCATTATAGTATCAGTAGGAAAAGCAGGGAGATGACACAGCATGTATGTAAAGCAAGAGCTGAAGTGAGTTGATGAAGACTTCATGTCAGTCAGAAGGGTGGTCTTTTCTTGGACAATGCAGTCAAGGCTGTCTATCTATATATGTAGTTGCAGCATCACTTCAGGTGGGATCTCAGAATGAGACAGTTGGGCACAACTGTTTGGGTGCTGCGCGCGCGCGGCGTGAGTGTAACTGTGCTTGTCTCTCATCATCGCTTGACAACCAGTGTCTATGTCCCCTGTAACTTAGTGGTTTGGCAAAAGAGACTGATAGAATAAGTGCCAGGCTTTAAGAAAATAAATAAGTACCAGGGTCGATTCATTCGACTAAAAGTTCTTAGAGACGGTGTCCCAGCATGGCCGCAGTCCAATGACTGAAACAAGTAAAAGATAAAAAAAAAGATGGGATTTTTAAAACATGGAATGGCTACGGGAATCCACCAGAATAAAATAGTAATCGAAAGAGTTCAGAGATAAAAATAATGGTTACGAACCACAGGGCTATATGTAATCGATCAGTACTTCTCTTGGTTATACATATATTACATATATATATGTACATATGTATATAAAAATATATATATATATTATCTACATACACTATGTTATCTTCAATGGAGATAAATATACATTTGAAACTACGAAAATTCTGCAGAGGTAGTCTTCAACGAAATTTGTCTATTCGTACATATTCACTCTACCTATTCTATATCAGATATAAACAAACGAGCGCGTTTTCCCCACGCAAACCCGCAAACCATGTTATTATTATATATGTTTATGTAGAAACATCACGGAAACAGTCTGTGTTGTGCATTCGTTCTTTTTCTTGAATTTTTGTTTAAGATAAACCGTTTTCCAAAAGCGCTGCTTGGCATGTCTCTGGAGAACGGAGAATGCAAGAATACAACTCAGATCATTTTAAGCTATGTCTTTCTCAATTTAATGTCCTCTTTTTGTTTGGTTTCTCTTTTTAAAAGAAACAAGTTTCTATTTTAGTCGGTTTATCGATTTTACGTCTGTCTCAAAAGAACCGCTTGAAAACCAATACTGACGTATAAAAATCAAATCAAATACGTATGAAAATATGTATTAATCGTTTATTAGAACAGCTAATAAATTCTTCAAAATGATTTTCCATGTTAAGTCGTTTTATGACTTCAGCTGCATGTCTTAGGACCAATTACTGAAATATGTCGAGGTATGTGTGTGCATAAGATTCAGTTGATTTAGGTAAAGTTGAGGCACCAAGTCAGTCCGTTAATATCTGAATAAGGTGAATAAAAATCAAATAAGTAACAAGAATGTCAATGTATGAATGCAATAATACCTTGACAAGGGTGTTAAGGTATTAATACATTAATACCTTGACATCCTTGTTACTTATTTGATATATATGTATGTATGTATAATTTAAGACAAACAGTGTCATAATATTCTTAGTACTATAATGACAACTTACTGTTTGTCTAAATTATACATATATTGTTGTTGGCACTCCGTCCCTTAGGACGTCGAGGGTTCCAGGTGATCCGATCAACGGAACAGCCTGCTCGTGAAATTAACGTGCAAGTGGCTGAGCGCTCCACAGACAAGTGTACCCTTCACGTAGTTCTCGGGGAGATTCAGCGTGACACAGAGTGTGACAAGGCTGACCCTTTGAATTACAGGCACAACAGTAAGAGTGAGAGAAAGTTGTGGTGAAAGAGTAAAGCAGGGTTCGCCACCATTCCCTGCCGGAGCCTCGTGAAGCTTTTAGGTGTTTTCGCTCAATAAACACTCACAACGCCCGGTCTGGGAATCGAAACCGCGAGTCCGCTGCCCTAACCACTGGGCCATTGCGCCTCCACTATGCATATATAAATAATCCTCTACCTAATATCGAGGTCTTATTCTTTTGTAATTATCATTATTATTATATATAAATATTTCTTTGCTATATATACTTCTTTGTTCCATATGTCAGGTCGGTCGCCCTCGAGTGCTATTAGTCGCTCTTGATCGCTATTGGTTTACATGTGACCCCAACAGTACAACTTGTTACATGGTCGGGTCGTCGGCGACTAAACTGAGTAAACTTTGACACTTTCGAGACGAAAAATAAGACCTGGTCGCTCGAATTGTTAGAAAGAGCAACCAAATCTTCCTGACAAAACGAAAAATGAAATTTCCTTCTTCAAGAAAAAAAAAAAACAAGTTTATATTATTCTATAACGTTTGCTTAGGAATTCATTGCTTCTAGAAAAGAAAAAGACAATATGGTCATGGCTGGAACGCCTTTTCTCACAGATCCATTACAATCAGAGCTATCCTCTGGTTAAAGCAATATTCTTCATTGAATGATGAAGCAGATAAAGTTAAAGAAATGTTGAAAGAATAAAAGATAGCAAGTATCCATATTCCAAATAAAACCCGTTACGTCTCCGTAACTTAGCTGTTCGGCAAAAGAGACTGATAGAATAAGTAGTCTTCGATATGCAATGCCCAAGAGAAAAACGCTCAGATGGCCACCGTTCGAGAAGCAAACACCTTTGATCACACAACTGATCAGCCAGAATAAACAGCAACAGCCAACTTTCTTTGCCCTAATAAGGAGATTTACTATCATGATCACCCATAAGTAGTTGAAAACATGTTATCTAGGTGTTCTAATCAAGTTTGGTGGAGGATACTCTGAAAGCAACAGAATAACAAATTAACACACACACAATAAGACAAAAAACACATCTTCAACAGTCAGTTACAATTGTTTCCGTACCAACTGCGCTTTCGACGCCAGAATATGGCTCATCGTGAAGGAGATACGAGCCAAGTGCCAGTAAAGAAACAGATTAGGACAAACACAACCGTTAGATATATGAGAGTAAGTTTATTAACATAGTGAAACCGTTTGTGTCTGTGTGCGCGTGCATGCGACATATATAATTAACACAGAAGATAAGTCAGGCCTTCGTGTACAAGAGAAGGTATACAACAGTGTGAAGTGACGGACAGTCGTATAAGCAATAGTGTGTGTACAATATGTGAGTATGAATGAGAGGAAACACAGAATATAGAAAGAGTGTCTGTAACATAGACTACCAGTCTCAAACACTGAGATAGAGAAATACCAGTTCGTATTAGAGTTACACGAGGAGATAGAATGTTCATACGCCGGAAGTTGTGGCCAAGGAGCAGAGCTGCGGAATCACAATATGTGTGTTGAGTGTCGAATGCTGTGACCGATGTTACCTGATACGTAATATTCTCGCTGGTTAGTTCTGACTGTTGTTCGTGGTGGAAACAATCCACTTAACAGCGTCGAGATAAAACCGCGCTTGTTGGTGTTGCTGGCGACGACAATGGTAGACAGTACATTGGTGGTGAAGACGTCGGCGCTGAAACTGGCTGTAGCTGTGTTCTGTATGTGTGGTCAGCGACCAAACCTGTGAGAGATCTGAAATCGAAGACGATTGCCGTCGTTGGATCGAGTTTATAGGCGAAATAGGGCTCACCGGAAATACAGAAAAACTCTCTATCACGTGACTTTATCAGAAGCCACGATTGGACATAATCCACCCATAGCAAACAGAACATGGGGACAATTGCCGCGCAAATAAGAACCAATCAGGATAGTGGACAGAAGGGACCAAGGCAGCCGAAGGCTAGATGTTAGCAGCTTCGTTATCATTTATGATTGAATGCCCGAGAGAGGTTTCACTACATATGTATAGATCGTTACTTTTCATTAAAAAGCCTTTATGTTTCATATCCAATGTGCATTTTCATTTTTTTCTTTTCCCTCGTCTATACACCATATAGTCTCTTTTCTCTTTGAAACCTGTTTATATATATATATATATATATTATGGTTTTGTTTAAGCATAGTGATATCAATCTGGGCAAAAGATTGACAGACTGATCTGATAGTCACAGCTTAGAGTTCACCCAGGGCTAAACAACAACAGCCCTAGATAGATGACACGAAGAAGCAAAATTTAGTTGTGAAATTGAAATTTCTATTCTGGGAGTGTAACACATGCGTTATATGCCTTGGAATTCCCCCCCCCTCTTCTTATCTGCTTTCTTTCTTTACTTTTCTCCTCATTAACA
>NC_069006.1:20210317-20211214 GCF_001194135.2 Octopus bimaculoides
TATATATATGTTGTGGCTTGCTGTCAGTAAGTAAATACTACAGGGACTAGGGCACTGATTCGTCCAGGGACCTTACAGTTGTAAAGTGTAATGTGCTCTTTTCTTTTCTTTTCTTAAGAAAATAGGGTGTGGTGTGAGGGAGGAATTTTGGCTGCTATTTCTAGCAGGTTTTGAATGATCACCGATTGGCTGTATCTCCTTGGCCCGTTGATAGAGATAGTGCTGATGGTGATTGTAACAATTAATGTTACAATTGTTTTGTGTGTGAGTGTGTGGAGAGTGAGAGTGAATGAGAGTGTGTATGGTGGAGAGAGAGAGTGAGTGAATGTGATGGAGGGAGAGAGAGTGTGATGGAGGGAGAGAGTGTGTGTGTGTGTGGAGAGAGAGAGAGTGAGTGATGAAGGGAGAGTGTGTGTGTGAGAAGAGAAAGTGTATGGAGGAGAAAGAGAGTGTGTGTGGACGGAAAAGAGTGCTTGTGAGAGTGAGCGAAGAGAGTGAGAAAGAAAGAGTGAGTGTGGGTGTGTACGCACGTGAGTGTTAGTCAACAACTATCAACTTTCGTCCCATAAGGACTTTTTTTTTTACATTACCCACGGGACTCATGTTTTTTTTTTTTTTTACATATTTACAAAAGAGAAGTGAAAACCTTTCCACAAATCCAAATCAAACAACAACTAAGGGTCTAATAATCTAATAAAATTCTTGCGTGGCACCTTGGGCAAGTGTCTTCTACTATAGCCTCGGGCCGACCAAAGCCTTGTGAGTGGATTTGGTAGACGGAAACTGAAAGAAGCCCGTCGTATATATGTATATATATATATATGTGTGTGTTTGTGTTTGTCCCCTTAACATTGCTTGACAACCGATGCTGGTGTGTTTACGTCCCCGTCACTTAGC
>NC_069006.1:20211224-20212770 GCF_001194135.2 Octopus bimaculoides
ATTCTTGCGTGGCACCTTGGGCAAGTGTCTTCTACTATAGCCTCGGGCCGACCAAAGCCTTGTGAGTGGATTTGGTAGACGGAAACTGAAAGAAGCCCGTCGTATATATGTATATATATATATATGTGTGTGTTTGTGTTTGTCCCCTTAACATTGCTTGACAACCGATGCTGGTGTGTTTACGTCCCCGTCACTTAGCGGTTCGGCAAAAGAGACCGATAGAATAAGTACTAGGCTTACAAAGAATAAGTCCCGGGGTCGACTTGCTCGACTAAAGGCGGTGCTCCAGCATGGCCGCAGTCAAATGACTGAAACAAGTTAAAAAAAAAATAAAAAAAGAGAGTATCTATGATGTCTTATTAGGGATGAAGTTAGCTTATACCATTTACGTTTGACCGATCGTCAAATCGTCATAGAAGACGTTCCGTCCAATTCCGTCGCATTCAATAGGACACTAATTGTTACAGATAATACCAGTCATACACGTTGAACAATTTACATTCCTGTAATGCGTCCGAATTATGATAGACGACCAAGACTAGGAATTGCGTTTTTCTTATTTGTTTTCGTCTTTCCTTCTGAATTGAGAATAAGAAACAGGACGAACAGATTCGAAAATTAAATCGGAAAAACACTTTCTTTAAACGCCGTGATTTAGAAATCACAGTCAATATCATTTTTCTTGTTAAGAAATAAGGCTGTCTTATAATAAATTTTCCCTCAACAAAAAGTATTGAGCAATCCTTCAGTTTAATGTAAAATTGTTTTATCATAACATAAAAACAAACATTTATGTGTGTGTATCTATACATGCATATTGCTTTATATATGTGTGTGTGTGTGCGTGTATGCATGTATGTACGTGTGTGTGTACGCCAAATCTATCATCAGTTTCCTGCAATTACTATCTCAACTAACACTGCGGAATTCCTGAAGTAGATCCAGCGGAAATACATCCGAACCGTGGACGACACCAGGTCGCCCAAGCTGTGAACGTTGCTTTACTCAACGCACTAATTGACATGTACCCATTAGTCCAAAAAATTTATTACACACACACACACACACATATACGCACACACATAATATATGCATATTATATCTATCTATCTATCCAACTATCTATCTATCTATCTAATACACACGTATTAACAAATGAATGACAAAATGACAGTTACGTAATCACTTTAATTAGTTAACGGCTGTTTCGGCAAAATGGGAATCGTTACACTCAGAGATGAGTGCCAGTGATCCACCGGACCTTACTAATTACTATGAAGCATAATTATACTTGAGTTTCTAAGAAGTAGCTATTGATACGGCTATGGCAAACGGGAATCATTTCGTGCATATATATATATATATATATATATATATATATAATTGTCCGACGAACGGAAACGTAAAACTCTGAGTAACAGTTTTTGTGATATTTTTGCTGCTTTTTAATAAAGCACATTACTCTACCTCTGGTACTCGAGTACTATTTTAGAATAACATAAATCCGGAGAAGCACACTCTAAAAAGTAGAGCAGTCTATATTTAT
>NC_069006.1:20213346-20213896 GCF_001194135.2 Octopus bimaculoides
TATATATATATATATATTATACTATACATTGATAAAGCATGATTGTCCTTCGTTGTGTGTGTGTGTATGGCGGGGTGTAATAATTCTGGTAATATTTATACTTGATCAGGGGTTTCTAGTTGGGTGAAATTTTGTTGTATGCATACGAGACAGACCCGCTACAAAAAAAAAAAAATACCCAGCGAAATTCTAGTCAAAGCAATTGCTTCCCAATTTGAGAAAAAAAAATACTACACATTAAAATACGTTACAGTTCTACAAATTTCCATAAAAAGACGTTATGGCCATGCCTGGGAAGTATACATTATACACACATACATATACACAAATATACACGAGTAGACATTATATACACATGTATACATTATATACAAGTAGATGTAGCAAGTATTCTTTATACCTACGTACATAGACACAAGATACATTATATGCATATACATAACACATACATTATACACAAATATACATTGTATACATACACAAAAGTATATGTTATACACATACGTATACATAAGTATACATTATACACAAGTATACATAAGTATACATT
>NC_069006.1:20213906-20214636 GCF_001194135.2 Octopus bimaculoides
ACCAGTATTATATACAAATACATATTCATAAATATAGATTATGCGTACATATACACAAGTATACATTATACGTACATATACACAAGTATACATTATACGTACATATACACAAGTATACATTATACGTACATATACACAAGTATACGTTATACGTACATATACACAAGTAAACATTATACATAAATACACACATTGATTTCCACAACTATAGATTATGTACACGTACATATATATATATATATATATATATATATATATATATATACAAGTATATACTATATTATAATACACAAATGTTAAAGCTAATCATGTATAAATAGACATATGGTTCATCATTATATACAAAAGGTAATATGTAGAGTTGCAACAACTGGACAGAAAATATCAATTGTACTGCAATATAATAATTAATGAATAAATTAATTAAAGAAAACAATTGCTTTGTTTTTTTTAGAATAAACGTTAAAAACAGATGGAATTAGAAACAAAACACCTACTAGAAGAGGAGTGAACATCAGCTGACAATAGGAACTGATAATATGTGTGGGAGGAAAGATCGAGTCAGATATAGAACACACATATACACTTGTACACAATAATAATAATAAACAAGAAGACGGTGACGACTGTTTTATGGGTCCTTCTGCAAAGAATTTCCGACCAGCTACACGCTATAATGTCATTAGTCCTTGTTCGATCGTTTTGATTGTTAAAATTAGATCGATGGCTA
>NC_069006.1:20214761-20218129 GCF_001194135.2 Octopus bimaculoides
GACTTTCTGGAGTCCGAACGAAAAATCTTCCAGGCTTTGATGCCTACACAAACGGGCTTCCTGTCAACTTTGATTCCTCGTAAATTTCAGAAAAGTGGATATTTTTTGACGAAATTTTCTGCAAAAATCTTTCAGATGGTATACATTACGATTATATCGGAATTAACGTAAAAATAAAATTAAAAAAATTGTTGGGCGCATACATATCTACTGACACCCATCACATAATATTTCCAAAATTTCAAGTTTCGTTTTGTGTGTGTGTGTGTGTGTGCACCTATTCTTTTACTTGTGTCAGTCATTTGACTGCGGCCATGCTGGAACACCGCCTTTAGTCGAACAGATCGACTCCAGGACTTCTTCTTTGTTAGCCTGGTACTTATTCTATCGGTCTCTTTTTTTTTGTTGCCGAACCGCTAAGTTACGGAGACGTAAGCATACCAATATCGGTTGTCAAGCGATGGTGGAGGGATAAACACAAACAACACACACACACACACACACACATATATATATCCGATGGGCTTCTTTCAGTTTCCATTTACCAAATCCACTCACAAGGCTTTGGTCGGCCCGAAGCTATAGCAGAAGACACTTGCCCAGGGTGCCATGCAGTGGGACTGAACCCGGAACAATGTGGTTGGTAAGCAAGCTTCTTACCACACAGACATTCCTACCAATATTTTCCCCTCCTGATACACCCACTGGAAACAGCGATTATGATTTTGATTTCACTTGCCTTAATAGGTCTTCACAAACAAGGTTTATTGTTCAATGAATGAGGGTTATTCATAAGTCAGGTAACTCTGATGAGTGTAAAGTTATATAATCAGTTTGTTACATAACACTCCATTGTAATCTTTACGTGAAACTGATTGGTATGACCAGCCACGATAGTGTGTGCTGTGTATGTGTGTTTGTGTGTTGTGTGTGTGTTTGTGTATGTATGTGTGTGTGTGCATGTGTTTGTGTTTGTGTGTGTGTGCTTTGTGTGTGTGTGTTTGCGTGTGTGTGTTTGTGTGTGTGTGTGTGATAGCTGATTTATGGCAGGCAGGAGTCCTGACATTGATATCGTATCAGGCTGTTAGTGCTGCTAGGTTTCAAATGATGTCGTTAGCAATAATCTTAATCTATATGATTAATACAACAATTTATATCGAACTCTATTAATAGATGCATCATTTGAAAGATAAGAAAAGGAAATGCTCAGAAGTGTTGAGTTTCATAGCAATTTTCATTTGTGAGAACATAAAATGTACCAGACCAATTCTACTATACATTTATGAAAAGAGCAGACATTGTCTCACAAGCAGTTGTGCAGGCAAAACTGTTAGTAAATGTGGTCGGATTGACCTGAAAATTTGCACACCTATGTTAAAAGTACTGGGGAGTTAGGTGTGATTTCCTTTTGATATTTCAGGCTAGTTTCATATAAATTCGAGTAAGACTATTTTTTGTGTATGGCCACTATTTTCATTGGTCAATTTTTAAATGTTGTTTATGGTTGTGGTTGTTGTATTCACCATTTTACTGGCTAGATCTATGTTTCAATGATCATACATAATACTTGTTTATTCTCATTGTTTTAAATTAACCATATGTTATCTTGTGGCTTCATTGTTTTGATAACGTGAATTCTATGTTTATAAAATGACATTGTGGAGTAGTTGTAAGAGGCTGGATTTGGCTGGCTTGAACATAAAACACGTAGAATATTTGGGACAGATATGGCTCTTTAGAATGCTAAAGGATTAAATTCTGTGGATATCAACTTTACATTGTCTGCTTTCATGGTTTATTTGACAGTGGAAATTAGTAAAAATAAAAATAAAATAATTCTTAAAATATATTTTTATACATGGAATATATGTGTGTAATATATAACATACATATGCAAATATATGTATATATGTATGTATATATTTGCGTGTATACACATACACACACACATATGTAAATATATATTCATATATGTAAATATATGCATATATATAAAAATATATATGCATATATGTAAATATATACATATATATGTAAATATATATATATATATAATGGTATATGATGTATATATTTTAAATGGTAGCTGCTTCAAGTTATTAGAGATTGGTCATCAATGTTGCTTATATAATCCTGTTAATTCAGCCTGTGCTTCGATCTCCTCAGTTTCACTTCTGCTCAGCAAGCTTGCTCTTTCGGAAACCATAGCCAAAATATATGAAGAAGCCTGAAAAAAGAAAAGTGTAAGATATCATTTAAGCATCATGTTGTATAGGTTTGGGTAAGGGGCTAAGTTGATTTCATCAACCCCAGTAGTGCTCAACTGGTACTTATTTTGTCCACCTCAAAAGGATGAAAGGCAAAGTCGACCTTGGTGGAATTTGAACTCAGAGCATGCAGACAGACAAATGGACCAAATGCTGCTAAGCATTTTACGTGGCCTCATCATTCTGCCAGCTAACCCCCTTAACAGATGTTAAATATGACGAAAATGTCTCAGGTGCAAATAACACCTTGAGTAACAAACTCACAAGCTGGCTACAGTGGTCAGCGACAAGCTGAGAGTATCAAAAGGAGAATATCAGATGCTGTCTAGCTTTCACCCAATTCATTGTGACTTCTCTTAAATTTTCTATGGGAAAGATGGTTTCTGTTTACAAACATTTCTGGCAACTAAACAGCTTCAGGAGTGAATTAAATTCATAAAACAGCGTTCCATTGTATTTCAATAATGACAAAACTATAAATAAGCTATTACAAGTGAGAAGAGAAGACAGCTGTCTCAGTCAAATGTTATACAGTGAAGGAAGATGAAATACAAACCGATAACCATCCATACACAAAATCGTATCCATGTTGAAGGCGATAACTTGAGCATGAGATAAATGTTCACAGCAGCACTAAATTCTGGCAGAAATGGTACAAATGGCACCTAGAAATAGAAAAAAATAATTGAGGGTTTTGTTATTTGGGAAATAGGGCGGATGTAAGTGGTGGATGTGAAGCAGCTGTGACAGCAGGAGCGAGACTTGGCTGGGTGAAGTTCAGGGAATGTGGAGAGTTGTTATATAGGAAAGGGTTCTCATTGGAGATAGAAGGAAGGGTTTATAGGAGTTGCGTGAGAGCTGCAATGCTGTATGGGAGTGAGACGTGGTGTCTGAGGGGGAGAGAGATGGCAATTTTGAGAAGGACTGAAAGAGCAATGGTGAGAGAAATGTGTGGTGTGAGGCTGTTTGATGATAAGAGGAAGACTGAGGACTTGATGGGGATGCTGGGGTTGGAGGAATCAGAGGAATGGCTGGCAAGGGTGGATGGAGTGCGGTGGTATGGACATATGTTGAGGAGGGATGGGGAGCATGTTCTGAGGA
>NC_069006.1:20218139-20218936 GCF_001194135.2 Octopus bimaculoides
GCTGTGGCATTGAGCAGGATGGGCTACTCAATCTGAACAAAATTCTAACTGGGCCCCACCTGCAAGGTCATGCGCTGTTTATCTTGATATGAGATCACCATGTCGCGCACATATGGCTGTGATGAATGTGCCGGGTGTACCCTAATCAGATGGCTAGTCATGATGGGTATACTGGGCTTTGTATATTTTACCCCAGTGTCACTTTGATGGCATGCTCTGCTCTCTCACTCAATAATAATAATAATAATAATAATAATAATAATAATAATAATAATAATAATAAAGAAAATCTCTTTCTGCTCACTTTGAATGGGATGTTGGCAGTGTTGGATGGCTGCATAGCAATAATTATCATGCAAATAATGATGAGGACTATGAACTGAATAATCAAGTAAATGGCCCAGCCACTGGTCAGGTCATCTTCTGCATTCACCAGGACAACACACAAAGCAATTGCAAACAGACCTGTGGAAAGATAGGGAAAGAAAATACAAAAAAAGTGCAAATTATCCCTTTCCTTAATAACCTCTTATATTGAACTCTACTATTACCCTCTATTTAACTCTCTCATATCATCTCTGATGAAGGGATATCCGTCATATCTCAGAAACAGCTGTAAGACTACCTTTCTCTTTATAAATGTCCAAGAAATTATAGTGTGTTAAACTATAAGGCACTAAAAGAGAATGACTTACTCCAGACAACAGAATATGCTTCAACACATGAACTCACATAAAGAATCTTGCAAACCAAATCCCAAAACGAAATATATATATATATATATATATATATATATA
>NC_069006.1:20220405-20222149 GCF_001194135.2 Octopus bimaculoides
ATCCACATACTTATTGCAGTGGTCCTTTAGTTTCTCAAAGCATGTTAAAGAACTCAGAAGGCTGGTCCTCCAGCCAGGCCTTTTGTGACACCCTTAAAGCCAGGAACTTTTCTGAACCCCTGCATATATATATATATATATATATATGTTTGTGTGTATGTGTGTGTGTGCCTGTGTGTGTTTGTGTGAGTGTGTGTACGTATGTATGTATGCATGCATGCATGTATGTGTGTATGTATATGCTTACTTACCGTAAGATAACAACACACTTGGCCACAAACGAGTAAGCTAGGAGAGTTCCAATGGACATCATATCCACCAGTTCAGTGAGATCAAAAATGAGAGCAGTCAGACCTGAAATAATGTAAGATGGACACAAGAAGAATGATGAAAATATTAGTTAAATATTAACCCAGGGACAAATATACATCCCTAGGAAACTAGAAAACTGGCCCTATGCTCCTCACAGAATAATGTGGCCTAATCAGTTCCATATATAGGAGAGATGTTAATCTAAATGAAGTTGGGGTAGTTTTTCTGTTGATTGGGCTACTTTCAATTGCTTTCATTTTTTGTTTCCTTTTATTATTATAGATTTTGGTTGTTTTACATTTTTTTTTTGTTTTTACATGAAGAGGGTTCAAGGAATTTTTTTTTGGGGGGGGGGGTTAAATAGGTCACAAGGTCACCGGTTAGTTTGGGAAAGGGTGTATTTATGTATCACAAGCACCGGAGACGTCTCAAACTCGACAACAAGGTTTCTTATATTTAGGGAAGAAGGTACAAGGCAACAGAATAGGTCATCCCTTAACCATGAGTATGACTTGATCAGAGTACAAATAACTTCCTCATCACCACCAACATCATCATCATCATCATCATCATCATCATCATCATCATCATCATCATCATCATCATTATCATCCTCCTTTAATGTCCATTTTCCATGCTGGCATGGGTTGGATGGTTTGACCAGGGCTGGCAAGCAGGAGAGCTGCACCAGGTTCCACTCTAATTTGGTCTGCTTTCTACGGCCAGATGTCCTTCCTAACGCCAATCACTTTGCAATGTGTGTCGGGTGCTCTTAACATGGCATCAGCATTTTACATAATTCGAGCTGACCGAATTGTTAGCAAATCGGGCAAAATGCTCATCGGCATTTTGTCCATCATTACATTCTGAGATCAAATTCCACCGAGGTCAATTTTGTCTTTCATCCTTTCAGTGTCAATAAAATGAGTACCAGTTATGCACTGCGGGGGGTGTAATTGACTTCACCCTGCATCAAAACTTCAGGCTCGTGCTTATAGTAGAAATGGTTATTTAAAACTAATTGCGGACTGAGAGACAGATGGACAGTTGGACAGACAGACTGAGAGACTGACAGACAGACAGATAGCCTGACTGGGAGACAGACAGACAAATACGTAAATAAATAAAGTAGAAGCTGAATGACCTGCAAAGAGTCCAGCGACCACCGTTGCCAGGACAGGGGTCTTGGACTTGTCTGATACTTGAGAAAGGGCACCGAAGATTATGCGGTCCTCAGCCATTGCATACACAATCCTGGGTAAGGGAAATATTGAACCTACCATGCTGAAATATATAAAGAGGTTGGTGGGGATATAGAATATAATAGTGATGGTGGTTTTGGTCATCATTGGAATATCTTTGATCATGGCAGTGAATAAATGTATTTATGTGTGTATGTGTTATTTTGTATGTATAGTGAAACAGAGAAATA
>NC_069006.1:20222582-20223518 GCF_001194135.2 Octopus bimaculoides
AGGAAGAGCAAGAGGGAAAGAGCAGAATAGGGAGAGAGCAGGAGAGAGAGACAGACAGACAGAGACACTGAAAGCAAGAGAGAGAGAGAGAGAGAGAGAGAGAGAGACAATGAAAGAGAGATAGAAATAGAGTGAGAGAGAGTGAAAGAGAGTGAGAGAGGGAGAAAGAGAGAGAGGGTGAGAAAGAGAGAAGAGGAGGGAGACAAGAAGAGAGTGTGTGTGTGTGTGTGTGCGTATGTGTGTGTGTGTGTGATCGGTGTTGTGACCATGTGGTCAGGAAGCAAACTTCTTAACCACATAACCATTCCTGAATAAACATTTCCTAAACTAAAGAACATTAAGACTATGACAAGCTACAAGAACTGCTTACCTGGCAGTCAGAGCACAAATGCCGCCAATTGCAATCACATATTTGGCAATGGTCCATCCAATTCTCTCAAAGACAAACGGTAAAGAAGCACTAGCATCTAGCAGATAATAAGGAGACATCGTGGTCAGAACCAGTGATATCAAGAAGTAGAAGATGAACACAATGAAGAGGCTGACGATGATGCTGATGGGGATGGCTTTCTGAGGGTTTTTGGCTTCTTCACCTGAAAAATAAATAAATAAAAATAAGAAAAATAAAAAGAGAGGTGCTGGAAGTTCAGGAAGTGGTTCAGATATGCATATGCAAAGAGCAGGAAGTTCAGTTAGGATCGAACTGGGATGACCTCATGAGCGTGAAATATATCGTTGAAATTTATTGAAAAACAAAAGATGAAGATAGGTGTAGGAACAACAAGCAAGTGTATTAGTTTGACGTTCGGGAAAATGAAAAAGTCTTTTATGTTTCGAGCCTACGCTCTTCAGCAACAGAAAGGAATATGAGAAAATAAACAGAGAATGAAAAACAAAAATTGTAGATTTCAGCAGCCCAACATGGCGAATGATTGG
>NC_069006.1:20223528-20224322 GCF_001194135.2 Octopus bimaculoides
GTATAGAAATTTGTTATTCTAAATTCAATTTATTCTTCTATTGGGATACATAATGAAATCAATTCTGAATTTATAATGCAAAAAATAGTAGTAGTAATAATATTAATAATAAAAAACGAAAATATAAAATTTACCACTTTTATGATGGGAAATAAATTTTATCGCATATGTTGAAGGAAATTATGTAAGGAGACTTCAAACAGATATTACCAGTGATTCCGAGAGGAACAAAATCTGATGAAATAAGAGCATGCATTGAGTCTTCACACCTATGGAATAAAGTACAGAAATTCTCCTCTATGCGAGCTCTATTACATGGCGACCAATGTGCAGAACAGTTTTCAACTTGGCTCCTCCAATAAGGAAATTGGAAAGTACCATATGATGGGAATGGTGATATCAATTTGGTTCATATTGCTGTCATGGTGAATTCCCCAGCTGAATTTTGAGCGTAGCCGTTGCCAGTACCGCCTGACTGGCCTTCGTAGGATTTTCGAGCGAGATTGTTGCCAGTTCCTCCTGGACTGGCTCTTGTGCGGGTGGCACATAAAATAAACCATTTTGAGCGTGGCTGTTGTCAGTACCACCTGACTGGCGTTCGTGCGGGTGACACGTAAAAGCACCCACTACACTCTCTGAGTGGTTGGCGTTAGGAAGGGCATCCAGCTGTAGAAACTCTGCCAAATCAGATTGGAGCCTGGTGTTGCCATCTGATTTCACCAGTCCTCAGTCAAATCGTCCAACCCATGCTAGCATGGAAAGCGGACGTTTAAACGATGATGATGATGATGAAT
>NC_069006.1:20224378-20226108 GCF_001194135.2 Octopus bimaculoides
AATTTTGAGCGTAGCCGTTGCCAGTACCGCCTGACTGGCCTTCGTAGGATTTTCGAGCGAGATTGTTGCCAGTTCCTCCTGGACTGGCTCTTGTGCGGGTGGCACATAAAATAAACCATTTTGAGCGTGGCTGTTGTCAGTACCACCTGACTGGCGTTCGTGCGGGTGACACGTAAAAGCACCCACTACACTCTCTGAGTGGTTGGCGTTAGGAAGGGCATCCAGCTGTAGAAACTCTGCCAAATCAGATTGGAGCCTGGTGTTGCCATCTGATTTCACCAGTCCTCAGTCAAATCGTCCAACCCATGCTAGCATGGAAAGCGGACGTTTAAACGATGATGATGATGATGAATTGAAGAAAAGTGTATTGCCAGACTTAAGTAATAATTATAATTCACATAAATGTTTGTGTGAAAAGACAAATGCAGCCAAATCTGTGATGTCATTATTTGTCTCCCTTGGTATGTCTCTTGAAGTTAAATCACTAATTTGACAGTTTCTTTTTGATAGTCCTGAGCCAGACTCTTACAGGTGTTTGCTTGCCATGGCCAAAACTTGATCCACAATTTCAGTCTGTGCTTGGTTAAAAATTGTTTCAGAGAACTGAATATTGATATCTGGGTTCAGCTATGTTCTCTCACCATGTTTTATCCAAAGCTGTAGGGGACTGCCAAGTTGACACATGTTCAGTATAATTGTGTGTGTGTTTGCATGTGTGTGTGTGTGTACCTCTGTCTCCTTGTCTGTGCATGTCTGAGTGTATGTGTGTGTGTGTGCGCATGGATTTTGTGACTATATACTGTGTCTGTATGTATGGATGTGTATCTCCATATGTGTGGACATGTGTCTCCATATGTGTCCTTGTGTGAACTGAAGCATGTGTATATATGGTCATGTGTTTCAGTCTTCATTTGCATATGTGTGTGTCTAATGAGAATACACTCAAGTGTAACTCATCAATAATTAGAATAGACTGAGGTGTAACTCACCAGTGGTGAGTAGATTCAAGTGTAACTCAGCTGGGATAAGGACAAACTCATGTGTAATTCATCAGTAATGAGAATGAACCCAAGTGTGACTCACTAGTAATAAGAATAGACCCAAGTGTTATTCATCAGTAATAGGAATACACTCGAGTGTAACTTACTAACAATAACATCAAACTCAAAAGTAGTTCACAAATAATGATAATAGTGTCAAGTGTAACTCATCAGGAATAACACCATACTCAAGTGCAACTCACGAGTAATGATAACAGACTCAAGTGTAACTCACCTGTGGTAGCAATACAGTCAAATCCAATGAATCCATAGAAACATGTAGCAGCCCCAGACAACATTCCGGAGATGCCATAAGGCATGAACCCACCATCACCGTACCCAGAGGGTACCTGAAATGGAGAAAAAGGCTTGTTTTAACCTGCACAAAGCCACCATCACTATATCCACTATACTCTTTACTCTTTTACTTGTTTCAGTCTTTTGACTGTGGCCATGCTGGAGCACCGCCTTTAGTCGAGCAAATCGACCCCAGGACTTATTCTTTGGAAGCCTAGTACTTATTCTATCGGTCTCTTTTGCCGAACCGCTAAGTTACGGGGACATAAACACACCAGCATCGGTTGTCAAGCGATGTTGGGGGGACAAACACAGACATACAAACACATACACACATACATATAAATATATATACATATATACGATGGGCTTCTTTCAGTTTCCATCTACCAA
>NC_069006.1:20226118-20230913 GCF_001194135.2 Octopus bimaculoides
ACCGCTAAGTTACGGGGACATAAACACACCAGCATCGGTTGTCAAGCGATGTTGGGGGGACAAACACAGACATACAAACACATACACACATACATATAAATATATATACATATATACGATGGGCTTCTTTCAGTTTCCATCTACCAAATCCACTCACAAGGCTTTGGTCGGCCCGAGGCTATAGTAGAAGACATTTGCCCAAGATGCCACGCAGTGGGACTGAACCCGGGACCATGTGGTTGGTAAGAAAGCTACTTACCACACAGCCACTCCTACGCCTATATCTATGTTTTCTTGAAATAATAAACTTCTATAGAGATTAAGATTTAAATTCTAATCTATGAAAAATTTCTGTTCTGCAATATTCTTAAAGTAACAAAAGATTTACGAATTCTGCAATCAGCCAAAAATTGGCAATAACATAATATGCAAGTATGTCAGTAACAAAAGAGACTTTGTGAAAAACTTACTTCACTTTTGTCAATGCTCCAGTTCTTAAAGTCAATGTTGAAAAATCCACAGACGATAACACTGGTAAGTACAAGGAGATTGAGGACTGTAAAAACACTGTTGAAGATTGTAGATTGTTTCACTCCGATAGCAAGAATAACTGGTAAAATAGATTGAATAGAATGATATATTAACACCATTGTTAAATTATATGTCAGTTGAACTACACTGCCTACATTGGAAATGATTTTGAAAATATTGAAGAAATAACTGGTAGAATTTTTGTTTAAATACCCCATATAACTTCTCATAGCTTTTTTTTATTTTCTGGAATTTTCAGAAAATTTTTGTGATTTTGTTTTCTACACACAGGAATTCATATGATGCTCTCTGACTTGTTTCAGTCATTTGACTGAAACAGTGGCCATGCTGGAGCACTGCCTTGAAGGGTTTTAGTTGAAGAAATTGACCCAATGTATTTGTCTCCCAACCATTCCATTAAATGTGTTTATGGGGAGAAAAACATTGAAAAACATCAATACATGTCAGAGTGACAAGGAAACAAAGGAGGTAGCAGGTGTTCGTGAGATGTGCTAAAAAGAACAGCTAAATCACCCTTAAATTACACATAAGCAAACAAAAAAATTTTTTCTTATTTCTTTAAAAATTGTATGAATTTCTGTGTGTAGGATACAAATTCACAAAAGTTTTTTGAAAATTCTAAAAAATATAAAAGTTACGAGGGGTTATAATGGGGTACTTAAACCAGAATTCTGCCAAGTAATTTCGTCATTTTCGAGCTGATGCTTAGACATAAAATTTTGGAACATTTTGAAGTAAGATTTTAAAAACCAGGAATTTTGTACATCTTTTATATTTTAACTTTCATCTTTTTCTTCTTTCAGTCATTAGACTGCTGTGGCCATGAATTGATCTGAGTTTATCTTTTTGTTAAACTTGGTACTTCTTTTATCGGCTTCTTTTGCTGAACTACTATGTTACGGGGATGTAAACAAACCAACACCAGTGATGATCTCAGGTAAGTTAATATTAAAAGTGATTTATACAAACACATGCACAAACACACATATGCACATACATACATAAAGACACACACAAGTATCTTCCAGTATGGCCTTGGGCCGACCAAAGTTTTGTGAGTGGATTTGGTAGATGGAAACTGAAAGAAGCCCGTCGTATATATATATATGTGTGTGTGTGTGTATAATGATGCTTAGTTCCCATGTCCATGGTCTAAGGACTGAAATAAGTAAAAGATAAATGACAATAAAAGATATATACACACACATATATATATATATATAATATATATATGTGTGTGTGTATATATATATATATATAATATGTGTATGTGTGTGTGTGTATAGTTGCAAGGTAAATAGTCAGTTTAAAACATGTATGTATGTGTGTGAGCGTGTGTGTGTGTGTGTGTGTGTGTGTGTGTGTGTGTGTGTGCACGCGTAGTGATGCTTAGTTTCCTTACTTGTAAGTGATGCCACCAGACCCAACGCAAAGAAATCTGGATATTCCGCTAAGAAATCAACATGAATAGGCATGGTGGAGTTTAGGAAATTGGAGATTTTATAGTCAACCAATGTATTGAAATTTGCAGTCCAAGCTCTTGCTACACTTGCAGTTCCTGCAATGGAATTAAATGGTAAAATTAGGAGCTCAAGTCTAACACTGGTTCATTGCAAAAAATACAGATGTTTACGAGAATATATATATATGCAATTGTAGCGTGGAAGGTGTTTATAAGCCATTTAAAAACACACAAAAACCGTTAAATTCACTTCAACATTTAAATTTAATTTGCCAAAATATTTTCGTCGCTTTGAGACTGCGACATGTTCACTGACAAAATTCCATGTTTTAAATGGTTTATAAACACCTTCCACGCTGCAATTCTTTTCGTTCCAGCATACGATCTCAGATCAGGTCACTTGCTATGCAAGTACATCTCCGTAATATATATGTATATATATATAAATTATATCATCATCATCATCATCATCTTCCTTTTGTGTCCATTTTCCATCCAAATCATCTAACCCATGCCACTTTTGTCAGTTCTTTTTGACTGGAGGAAAATAAAAGAAGGATAACACAGTTTTATGTCCCCTGCATTTGAGAAACTGGGTGCAACTGATGGGGAACGCATGACAAGAAAAGCTCCATACAATGACAGGAAGACAGTGAATCTGTGTAAGAGTGAGAAAAGCAAGGAGAAATTAAAAGAATGATGTGGTTCATAAAAAAAAATGGGGAATAAAGTTACTTACCAATAGCATATTCGAGAACGAGGTTCCAACCAATGATAAAAGCAATCAGTTCGCCAACTGTGATGTAGCTATAGACATAGGCAGAGCCAGTCTTTGGGACTCGGGCCCCAAATTCAGCATAACAAAGCCCTGACAAGAAAAGAAAGATCGATTGAGAGAGAAAAAGTTTTTAAAAGTTATGTTAACATTTAAAAGAATTATTGGATGGGTTTAGACAGTGTACTTATATTTATTCAGGTATGGTATGGTTATGTGCTAAGAAGCTTGCTTCCCAACAACAAGGTTACGGGTTATGTCGAGAAGGGAAATTCCTCTGTAGTTGTTGTCATCTTCTTTGCCACCCTTGATGACCAGGGGCAATGACGAGTGGAAGAGGTTAGGATACTTGCTCTATAGCAACAGGCTCACGAGTGTCCAGATTTAGATTAACGGAGTCCGAGATAAACCGTAGCTATAATAAAATGATGGGGGAAAAGAGTAAAAATTTTAACATCTGAATGACAACAAAACTAAGCAAACTCGACGCCAAAATAAGTTACAAGACAAAATCAAAGTAAGATGTTAACAAACCTGCAAGTACTGATACAATGGCTGCTATGAAGAAGGACAGAACAATTGAGGGACCTGCCTTTGTCTTGGCAACCTCTCCTGATAATACATAGGCGCCAGCTCCTAGGGTACTTCCCACTCCTGTAAGAAAGAGAGAAGGAAAAAATCAACGATTTAAGGTCGAGCCAATGAGATTGGTTTTTATGTACGTAGTGGTCTTTCGATTGGTCAGAAATAGTAACCACATCATCAAATTATCAATTCCCTGTCGTTCTAAACATGAAAGTACAAAAGGAAAGGATATCTATGGAGGATAGATATAGAATAGTTTTAATAGCTTTTATGGCGTTTACTTCTAGTCACAGTATCTAATCACATGTTGCTGAAAATCAAGTAGTTATTGACTACCTGTCCATTTTGCGTCACGAAAGTGATCACGAACCAGGAGCTGGCATCTCGCCGATGGGTATCAGCTAGTTGCAGGTCCTCGCCTTCTTAATGATTAATCCCAAAATCTGTGAGACCTTCCACGAGCTGGTGTATCATGTCATACATCGATCGTTCTGTTCTTAATATGAAAGCAATGCATATCATATCGCAGCGTACCTACCACAATGTAGGTTATTTGATTTCTCTTTCGGCAAAGGCAACCTCTAGTATATATTTGGCGGGAGTGTAGACAACCGAGGCTTTGACAAGGCATAAATAAGTCACTTTTCTTCTCTTTCGTACTTGGGTAATAGTTTTGGGGAGAGAAGCACCCGTTTTGGTTATATAATGTTGCCATGCAGTTACTGTCAAGCGTTCTTTATCTAAAAATACGTTTTTTTTTGGTGGCCGGGTGTGTAAGTCGGGTTACTGGATCGTGTGAATTATCCGAGTCCGTACCCCACGTCACAAAAATTGAAAAAAAATAGTGTACTAGGTGTTTAATAATATGTAGTAAACGAATATGAAGAAAAAAAATTGCGCCGACGAACGGGGAAGTGGTGACAGGACTCCGATCATGAATCCAATACCCTTACCACTAAGCTACACACCTCCTCAGCTGAATACTGGGATCGACGTAACCGATCATCCGCCTCCCACAAAATTTCAGGCTTAGTTGTAAGAAGCTTGCTTGCCAACAACATGGTTCCGGGATCAGTCTCACTGCATGGCACCTTGTGCAAGTGCCTTCCACTATAGCCAAAACCTCATGAGTAGATTTGGTGGACAGAAACTGAGGTCCATTTGTTCGACTAACCGCTCCAGGTGGTCCTCCAGCATAGCTGAAGTTAAATGTTTGAAACAAGTAAAAGAGTAAAAGAAAATACACACACACACACACACACACACACACACACATACACACACACACGTATATATTTGTAGAGAATTTCATTAAAAGTTAGCCATTTTCTTGAAAACCGAACATATCAATATGTCTTAACACGATTTCGAAGGAAATAAAAGATTGAAAACTCACCCAAGAGTATAAGATCCAATAGTGT
>NC_069006.1:20231605-20234163 GCF_001194135.2 Octopus bimaculoides
GTGTGTGTGTGTGTGTGCATGCGTGCGGCGTTGCATGTTCGCCATTTATTTCAATCACTCTTGTGAAGATATCCATATAACTTTCACTCATTTTTTTTCATTTAATCCCCATTTTAATTTTCAAAAAAGTTTCCTAAAAAAATATTCTTGCTCTCTACAAGAGGAGACGGTGCAGACGTAGATGATCAGTATTCTATAGTAAAACATAGACGAGTACAGGTAGCCAGAGTAAGGTCTCTGGAGACCCCTGCACAGCGACAGCAAAGACATGGAAACGACCGAAGGAGAGCTGCTGTACGCAGGGCCAATGAGTCACAGGAGTCAAAGGAAAAACGGTTAGAACAATTACGTCAGCAAAATGCAATCTGCAGGAGCCAAGCGTTAAAAAAAAAGGGAAAGAGAAAAACGTTTAAAGGGTGGAAGACAAAGACGAAGTGCCAGTTGCCAATGAGTCAAGAGTTCAGCGAGAGATGAGACAAAGAAAAGACCAGGAACCAACAATTGTTGCAAGACTTCGCCAATCCTCAGAGGAAAAGCGTAAGCGCTTTGATCAAGATGGTCTGAATACGTTTGACAAAAGAGTTGTACCTTTCAAGGGGATTGGAAAATATCGGCTTTCAACTATGGTCCAAAACATGATTATTTTACAGAGAAATTGACTGATATTGGAGCAATGTCAAAAGAGTGCAGTTTTTGTAAAGGAAAGAAATGGGGAAGAGAAACCGCTACAATTCCCCTGCTGCAAATGAAGTAACAGTAATTATTACAGGCGATGAGTATGGAAAGAGTGAGATATTATTATTCAATTATGCCACAATTCGATCCGGTCGTTGCACTGTTGTGATACTCGTCTCATCACAGTTGTAGATGTCATGGCCCTCAAACTTGTAGCGATCAAGCACTTCTGTCAGATTATCGAAAAACTTGTCCACGTTAGTTCGATTGAAGCTTGTTGCCCTACTCAGACTTGTGGCTTCTGGGGGTTAGGATGGAGAGGTTGGAATTCCGCTTCATAAACTTTGAGAACCAGTCAACACCAGCGCATTCATTGGCAGACTAGGAATCTGGACACTTGGTTTTATTGGCCTTCGCATAGTCATAAGCAAGGCTTCGAATGTCAGATGGAGTCAGATCATGGTAAATTTTAGCAGGTTTAAGGACGTAGGTCACAAGCAAGTCTTCTTGCTCCTTGGTAAAAACTGTACGCGGAGTAGCATATCCAACACTGGCTATTTTCCCCTCTGTCCTTAGTTTCTTGCAGTATCTGCAACGTCATGAAATTCACCTGAAAATATAAAGAAGTTGAAGGTTTATTTTTTGGTATAGCTGACGTTCTGTTAACATCTTAAAAGGTTAATATAAGGGATGCTGGTAACTTCATATCTAATGACCCTAAAACCTACCTCGAAATCTTTGGCAACATCTCGTACTGATTTTTTTTTCATCCACAACTTTTCTGGCGGCACTTTCCATGACATTAGTAGGGGCATCCCCCCTTTGTAGTCTTCCTTTTGTAATTTCTAGGCATGGCGTGTTAAAATGAAATAGAAGGGGTAAGTTGATACACTGTAACAATTAACCTCCGACCATGGATTTCTGGGGATTACCTCGTACACAGCACTAGCAATGCATGACATCCAGGACACACCTTCATGTATCGAAGGCAACTTCCAACACGTCCTAATGAGCCACAAACTACTTCAGCAACACCATTTGAGTTTTAGTAGTTAAGGAAATAACTCTGTGACAAAATTTCACTTTTGGAGTAAAAGATCGTTTTTTGAGCCATATCTTTCCTGGTGACAGCCCGCTAGTGCGATACACATGAGCAGTCATGATGCTATGGAGTTGGAAACAATGGGCTTGTAACACCTTACCCGTGTAACAGCTAGACCCGTTCTTCCCTATATATATCAAAGGAGTAAATATTCAGAAGTGAATATTTATGTAGATATTATTGTTATTATTATCTGAGGTAATATAAATAGTTGATAATAACAACAACAATAATATAGGTAGTTGCTGGCCTAGAATACCATTAGATAGCTATAGAACTAAGATCAATATCAATCATAAGGGTGCACAAGGCGCCTACCTTCTAGAAAGGAGAGTTAAAACCCTCATTTAAACCACCACTAACACTGAAAAATACGAAAGAAAATCAACAGTAGTCATGCGAACGGATTAAAGAATTTTTTTACATACCTATGTTATAGTCCAATGCTTTATATTTTAGTATTTGGATATGCTTGGATGATAATTTCTGGTTCTGGCGAAAACCTTACCCTCATCAGCAAGTTTTGAGGGTTTTAACTTTTCTTTCTAGCAGGTAGATGCCTTGTGATTCCTTACGATATGTATGCATGTGGTCGTGTAATGTGAACTAGCAAAAGGTAAGCTTTTAACATCCACAAACTTTAAAATCCACTAACAGCATCAGCAGTAGCAGCAGCTGCAGCAGCGGCGGCACCACCACCACCACCACCACCACCACCACCAGCAGCAGCAGCATGGTCTCCGTAGTTTTTGACTCTTGTTCCAGCTGTTGTTACTTATGC
>NC_069006.1:20234520-20237232 GCF_001194135.2 Octopus bimaculoides
AGAAATTGCTGGACACTGAACGAGTGCATGCAGAACGGTTTCGTCACTCTGCGTGCACCTCAGACAAGTCCGTCTGACAGCACATCCGTGCTTGTAGAGTTCATCTCGAACCGGTAGCGCCCCCAGGAAGCACTACCAAACCAAATGCATCTGGAAATTATCCATACCAGCCTCCGACCGAAAACCCCTCCGGAACAGACAAGTCAGTTCGTCTTCGTCAACGCCCAGAGTCTCTCCTAGGACGTCGTCGCACTTTCCCGCCACTAATCCTCTATAAATAGCTAAAGTGGAACATCCACCGATCCTATGGCTAGACTGGTAGAGGGCAGTAAGCGCTTGATGACATTCTAAGTGTCAGGCGCCGAGTCTTGGTCTGTCCTTCATCCAGGACTGCAACTTCGTCAAAGAGACGAGCTGCGGAAATACGTGCCTCACAAACAGAACCCACATACGTTCACCTAGAAATCGTTGCAGATGGCGCAACCTGAGCGCATGTCTGCGCATCAAAAACCACGGCATGCTTAAGCCACCACTCAGAGGGAGCTGACAGCAGATTGACCGCCGACCATTGGAACGCGTCCCTTCCACGAGAACATGAACAAGAGACGCTCCAACCTGATCAAGCAAAAACTGGGACAAGGCACAACGGTCAGACGATAACTAACGGAGGCGATGTAGATATTGGCCACCTCTGCCCGACCTTTCAAGGACAGCTTCCTCTCAGCCCAATCTGGGTAAGACCGGCCACTCTGTTCGTCACCTCGTTCCAGTTCTTATCCGCCTTGTGGTCGGGACCAAACCAAACCCCGAGCAATTTAATTGGTCCGTCAGTCTAGCGTCCGACGATGCCGTTTGATGAGCATCGACCTGCCTCCCCAGGCGCCCAGTCGCAAGCCCACCGACTTCTCGGCATTGATTTTAGCCCCTGCAACCAACTCATATTCTTCTAGAATGGAACCGACCGTCTCCACTTCGGAGGCATCTGACACCACGACGGTGACGTCGTCCACGTATGCAGACATTGCTCTTCCGACTCCCAGTTCTAGGGTGCTATCTAGGAATGAAATAAATTCCGCTACCGTTGTTGGCCCATCGCCCCCGCCCAAAAGTTGCACGAAGCGCTGCTGAAAAGCCGCACACATCTGCTCAGAACCATGTAACAGTTTATATATATATATACATATATATATATATATATATGTATGTATGTATGTATGTATGTATGTATGTATGTATGTATGTATGTTTGTATGTGTGTATGTATAGAGACACAGATAAGCAGACAGATAGATAGAGGGACATTTATATATAGATATATATTATTTTTCTTGATCTGAGGATCGTTTTAGTAATAAAAAAGAAAAGAATTTGCACAAGTTACAGATTTTAGTTTACATTTTTATTCTTTGACTGATTTGGTAAAGTCTTTTGCTTCAAGTCTGTGGCATTTCCAGTGGGTGGGTGGGGGGTGTCCACAGCTGTATTATTCTCATGGCCTGGTCCTTACATATTGATTGTATGGCGAAATGGAAGCAGTGAGTCTGTGTTCATAAACACATATGTCTGTATACGTACATGTATATGTGCACATACATGTTTGCTGTAATGTTTTTGTTGTGATTTTCCTGTGTGCACATGTATAGTTTTGTTTATGAAATATTTTGTCTTATTAAACACACAACAACCTGCACACATACACAAATACATACACATATCAATTATTTTTATAATTTTATTCAAGTTGGATGTGATAAGAGGTTGAGTATCAGACAAAATGTAACACAAGATGTATAGGGTGTTTGATTATGTCCCTTTATATATGAAGTTTAACTCTTTAGCATACAAATTATTCTGTCAAATGCAATGCTTATTTATTCAAACTCTTCTGCACAAAATGTATAGGTGACTTCGGTTATGTCCCTTTATATTTCGAGTTTAGCTCTTCAGGATTCTGGTTATTTTGTCAAATGTAATATTTATTTATTTACATTGTTTCAAATTAAACATGTATTATCTTATGGCTTCAAGATTTTGATGATGTGGTTGTATATTTTTTTTTAGAATGACATTGTAGAATAGTTGTGAGAGGCTGAATCTGGCTGGCTTGAATATAAAACAGAAGATGGTGTGATTTGGTTTTTCTCAGATGGGAAAAACTTTGAGCAGGATCAGAAAACTAACACAAGAAATGACAGATGGCTATGTGCAGACCCTTCTGAGATTCCGAGAATAATGCACACAAAAATTCTTCTAAGTATCATGGTTTTGGGTGTTGTTAGCAGTGAAGGACATGTGATGCCTTGTCACTTTTTTCCACAAGGCCTTAGGGTGAATGCTGCTGTGTATGTTGAGGTTATGGTTAAAATTGTTAAGCCTTGGATAAACAGTGTATGCAATGGAAGGCCTTATGTCTTTCAACAAGATTCTGCACCATCACACAAGGCTCAAATGACACGAGAATGGATTACCGACAATTTGCATGATCACATCACCCCGAACATTTAGCATTCTAATTCTCCACATCTCGATGCTAATTCCTAAAAAGGGGGTCATAACACTGAAATACTGAATGCAAGGTAAGTCACCATTAATTCATATGCCTATTTTCTTGTGATTTGTCTTGGATTTATTTCAGATTGTTCTGGCCTTACCCACGAATTTTATATAATATATATATATGTTATACACACACACACATACATGTATGTATGT
>NC_069006.1:20238037-20240963 GCF_001194135.2 Octopus bimaculoides
CATTATCGCTTTTCATATAAGTTTCCGATGAACTTCTAAATTAGATATTTTGTTTGGTAGGAGGAATAACTGGCAACCAAGGTATTTTACAATAAAGGGGAGGTAAATCTGTTATTTTTCAATTTTGGTCTACATTTGATTGTAATAGTTGGGGTTAATTTTTAATTTTTAGTATGGGTTTATATTTAATTCGGGCTTCTATTTTTCGATAAATTAGGCCTCTTTATTTAGTCATACTTGCGTTGAGATCCAAATAGCAATTTGATATAACTGAAAGATTAGGAATTGTGGTTGCAGTTGTTCTGCACATCTGTCAATGTGTTCACTGAGATATATCTGACAATATTGTGGGGAGGATATCGGTTGTCTGTGGACTGTACAACTCTGTCTGAGAGACTTTCCTGCTGACCCTATATAGTTTTTTATGGCAGCGCGAGTATCTGATAATATAAATGAGGTTTTCAGAGGCACAAGTTAAGTTTGATTTAACTTTGAATATTTGCCCTTGTCTAGAATGGAATTCTGATCCTTCCAAACTTCTGGGACATGCTCCGCAGTTAGGACGACCACTTTTATTACTCTTGCATCTGTTATTCTTGAAAATAATTTAGCGTTTGTGCTGATCTTCTTTAATACCTTTGGTTGTTTACTGCTTTTAATGATCTTTATGGGTACATAGAATTTCCAAGCATAATGACACCAAGTATTATGTTGGAAGAAAAAATCTTATTTTGTACAATATTGTATAATACTTTTACTATTATGATTCTAATATATTCTTTAGTCTTTTAAAACAAATCTTTTGTGTTTTTAGTCTTATTTCTTTCCATATATATATGATGTATGATGTATATATTTTAGATGGTAGCTGCTTCAAGTTATTAGAGATTGGTCATCAATGTTGCTTATATAATCCTGTTAATTCAGCCTGTGCTTCGATCTCCTCAGTTTCACTTCTGCTCAGCAAGCTTGCTCTTTCGGAAACCATAGCCAAAATATATGAAGAAGCCTGAAAAAAGAAAAGTATAAGATATCATGTAAGCATCATGTTGTATACATATATATGTCTGTACATGCATAGCACTCTTTGAAGATACAAGGACCAACTTGAAGCAACACTGAAATCCAGAGGAATTGAACTTAAATCATGTGTGTGTGTGTGTGTGTGTGTGTGTGTGTGTGTGTGTGTGTGTGATAGTGAAAGAAGATGAAATACAAACCGATAACCATCCATACACAAAATCGTATCCATGTTGAAGGCGATAACTTGAGCATGAGATAAATGTTCACAGCAGCACTAAGTTCTGGCAGAAATGGTACAAGTGGCACCTGGAAATAATAATAATAATAATAATAATAATAATAATAATAATAATAATAATATAGATATAGAGAAGAGTTCTTTAGTTGTAAAATGATTGACACAATCCATCACTTAAGGTAAACATAAATGACGAAGAGCATGTTTCGAAAGTAACAGATATTTATTTGTAGTTGAACTATATTTCGGCATCTCGCGTACCTTCCACAGGTTCAAAACATAATAATAATAATAATAATAATAATAATAATAATAATAATAATAATAATAAAGAAAATCTCTTTCTGCTCACTTTGAATGGGATGTTGGCAGTGTTGGATGGCTGCATAGCAATAATTATCATGCAAATAATGATGAGGACTATGAACTGAATAATCAAGTAAATGGCCCAGCCACTGGTCAGGTCATCTTCTGCATTCACCAGGACAACGCACAAAGCAATTGCAAACAGACCTGTGGAAAGATAGGGAAAGAAAATAGATAGAAAGTGCAAATTATTACAAGCATGTCTGTGTGGTAGGAAGTTTACTTGCCAACCACATGGTTGAGGGTTCAGTCTCACAGTGTGGTCAACTTGAGCAGCTGTCTTCTATTATAGCCCCAGACTGATCAAAGACTTGTGAGGAGATTTGGTAGATGGAAACTGAAAGAAGACCATTCCATATATATATATATATATATATATATATATATATATATATATATATATGTGCAGGAGTGGCTGTGTGGTAAGTAGCTTGCTTACCAAACACATGATTCCAGGTTCTCATCCCACTGCATGGCAACTTGGGCGAGTGTCTTCTACTATAGCCTAGAGCCAACCAAAACCTTGTGAGTGGTAAAATTCAGGCTACACACGTTTCCCAGCTAGCAGAACCTCAGAGGCAGAATGAGGGGTATTCCACTAGCTACACATTAGGCCGAAGATACCTTAGTTAAATGAAGGCTACATTGTTTTCACGGGATCCCAAGTTGACTCACATATATATATATATATATATATATATACATACTTACTGAGTATAGATGAAGTTGTTGTCACAATGGCTTCACTAATTTTGGTTGGAAATGTTGTTTCTGGTTTTATCAGTTGCTTCAGACTAAATTTTCCTTGAAACTCAATATTGTTGCCAGCTGCACTAATATAAGAAGAAGACAGAAGATTTTGTTTGATATCAGACATTGGAAGGAAACAAAAAGCAATGGGCCCACCCTACTGATGCTATTTGAACCTAGTATCTATCATTTGCCAGGCAACCATGTTACCATGTTAGGCGGCGAGCTGGCAGAATCGTTAGCACGTCGGGCGAAATGCTTAGCGGTATTTCGTCTGCTGCTACGTTCTGAGTTCAAATTCCGCCGAGGTCGACTTAGCCTTTCATCCATTCGGAGTCGATTAAATAAGTACCAGTTACGCACTGGGGTCGATGTAATTGACTTAATCCGTTTGTCCCCTCTATGTTTAGCCCCTTGTGGGCAATAAAAATAAGAACCATGTTACCACAGAGGACCAGCTTCATTTTGATGTATGATACATGTTCCTGTGTTGGTAATTATACTAGTCCAAAACAAAATGGCATCACTTTTTGACTCACCCTCGTATAT
>NC_069006.1:20241153-20242206 GCF_001194135.2 Octopus bimaculoides
TAACTGTCCGGTTTCATTGCTGGTTCTTCGTTCTCAAAAGCCTTTACTCTGTAACTGCATTCCAAACAAAGAACAGCATGCGGAAGAGAAAACAAGGAAGGAAGGAAGAATATAAGAATATGGTGAAGCTGTTCTCCATAATGTGTCAAGCAGAATAATTAATAAATTGTTTTGTTACATTTAGATATAATCATGAACACACACACTCTCTCTCCCACACATGCACACATACACACACTCATGTACACACACACAGGTAGATAGATAGCTAGGCAGACAGACAGAGAGATAACTAGCTAGCTAGCTTGATAGATAAGATAGATAGATAGATAGATAGATAGATAGATAGATAGATAGATAGATAGATAGATAGAAATAGATAGACCGATAGATAGACCGATACATAGATAAATGATTTCATACAACATATTCCCCTCTCAGATTCACACACATTTTGCAGTGGTCCTTCAGTTTTTCTAAGCCCTGTAAAAGAACTTGGAATGTTGGATCTCCAACCAGGCCTTTCGTAACACCCTCAAAGTCAAGAACCTTTCTGCATCCCCTCTTACATATACGTGTATGTGTGTGTGTGTGCATGTGTTTGTGTACATATGTATGTATGTATTTATGTATTTATGTATATATGTTTGTGTGTATGTATATGTTTACTTACCGTAAAATAACAACACACTTGGCCACAAACGTGTAAGCTAGGAGAGTTCCAATGGACATCATATTCACCAGTTCAGTGAGATCAAAAATGAGAGCAGTCACACCTAAAATAATGTAATATAAACACAAGGAGAATAGTGAAAAACATTGTTGTTTGTTCCTTCTTGAGTCATGCTTGGCTTGTAAAGGCCGGTCTCCCGGTTTCATTGGCGTATAGATGCCCCACCTGGATGGGACGCTGACCCATCGCAGGTGAGCTGCTAGATGCAAGAGCAAAGTGTGAGAGAAAATTGTGGTGAAAGAGTCAGCAGACTGACAGATATACATGCATGTATGTATATATATGCATGTATGTATATATATATATATATATATATATAT
>NC_069006.1:20242680-20243439 GCF_001194135.2 Octopus bimaculoides
ATATATATATATATATATATATATATATATATATATATATATATATATATACAACACTATAAACAGATAGACAGACAGATATACAAACAGACAGCTAGAAAATATATAGGCACTCAGACATCTATATATATGTAGACACGCAGATAGCCAGACAGATGGACAATTGGACAGACAGACTGAGAGAGAGAGAGAGACGGACAGACAGACAGAATGAGAGGCTGACAGACAGGCAGACTGGGAGACAGACAAATAAATTGATAAATAAATAAATAAATAGATAAAGTAGAAGCTGAATGACCTGCAAAGAGTCCAGCGACCAACGTTGCCAGGACAGGGGTCTTGAACTTGTCTGATACTTTAGAAAAGGCACCAAAGATTATGCGGTCCTCAGCCATTGCATATACAACCCTGGGTAAGGGAAATATTGAACCTACCATGCTGAAATATATAAAGAGGTTGGTGGGGATATAGAATATTATAGTGGTGGTGGTGGTGGTCATCATTGGAATATCTTTGATCATGGCAGTGAATATATGTATTTATGTGTGTATGTGTTATTTTGTATGTATAGTGAAACAGAGAAATAGTGAGGGGGTGAGAGAAAGAAAGAGAGAGAAGGAGAAAGGGGGAAAAGAGTAAGAGATAGATAGATAGATAGATAGATAGATAGATAGATAGATAGATAGATAGAGATAGAGAGAGAGAGAGACAGACAGACAGAGAAAGCAAGTGAGAAAAAGGGAGGGAGAGCAAGTGAGA
>NC_069006.1:20244984-20249854 GCF_001194135.2 Octopus bimaculoides
TGTGTGTGTGTGTGTGTGTGTCTTTGAGTCTGTCTTTTTCTCCCACCACCACTTGACAACTGGTGTTGGTGTGTTTATGTCCTTCTAACTTAGTGCTTCAGTAAAAGTGACCGATAGAATAAGTACTAGTCTTAACAAAAAAAAAAAAAATAATAATAAATAAATAAATAGTAGTGGGGGTGCGATTCATTCGACTTAAAAGTCTTCAAGGTGGTGCACCAGCATGGCCATAGTTCAATGACCGAAGCAAGCAAAAGATATAAAATAGAAAATAACAGGCTAATTGGAGTTAAATACATTTTCCTCAGAAACCAAATACAATGAATTGCATAAACAACACAATAGAACCTGTAATGAGTTCGTATGCCAATTACTTTGTGTAACGAACTGAAATTACTCATTAACAAAGCAACAGATTAATCCAATCGGAAATTACTCCTCCTACAAAACTGGAGAACCAGCAACAGATTAAAACGATCGATAACGAGGAATAATTACTGAATGATAACACTAGCCAACAAAATTAAATGTATTATATTTGTTATGAATGCATTATATTTATTATGAATGTATTATATTTATTATGAACGTATTATATTTATGAATGTATTATATTTATGAACGTATTATATTTATTATGAGCTTTTTTCAGACTAATTTTTCATGCTGATTTCAAAATTTCACTCCATTTGTATGCAGCACATATCAGTTTTTCAGTAGATACATGCAAATATTTACATATTTGTATCTATGAAATCATTAACGTAATAATTAAGTACATATTTTTAGAAAGTAAATGAGTTTATTGAGTTAAAAATCATCATTATCATTCTACAAAGAGTGAATACACAAAAAAAAAAAAAAATGGGTCAGACAAAACAAAGTTAGAACAACAGAGTTAGAAACATTGTGATTTGAATTTCCTTCGGGGTTCCTGATCTGGTTGATCACGGTAAAGTGTCCAGCAGTAGTCAGCCAGCATACTGTCATTCCAGAAGCCTTGGTACCGTTTCTCTATAGCACTAATGTCCTGGTGAAATCCTTCACCGTGTTCATCAGACACTGCTCCAAGGTTATTTGTAATCTCCCAGCCATGAAGACAAACATGTGTTGAGTAGACCAGTAATAAGAACAGACTCGAGTATAACTCACCAATAATGAGAATACACACAAGTGTAACTCATCCGTAATAAGAATAGACTCAGCTGTAACTCACCAGTGGTGAGTAGATTCGAGTGTAACTCACCTGTGGTAGCAATACAGTCAAATCCAACAAATCCATAGAAACATGTAGCAGCACCAGACAACATTCCGGAGATTCCATAAGGCATGAACCCACCATCACCGAACCCAGAAGGTACCTGAAATAGAGAAAAGGGCTTGTTTTAACCTACAAAAAGCCACCATCAATATATCCTGGGGTACCTAAAAGAGATTAAGGTATGCATTATAAATGACATGAAACCACTATCATTACTCTAGATATACCTGAAATAGATTACTACAACGAGACTCCGTCGGTTACGACGACGAGGGTTCCAGTTGATCCAATCAACGGAACAACCTGCTCGTGAGATTAACGCGCAAGTGGCTGAGCACTCCACGGACACGGGTACCCTTAACGTAGTTCTCAGGGTGATACAGCATGACACAAAAAGTGTGACAAAGTTGGCCCTTTGAAATGCAGGTACAAATATGTTGGTTCCCCAATCTTGGGTGTTAAGATCGTCTACATTTACAATCAGAAAAATATATATACCTTCAGAAATGGATCTGATTGTATGCGTAAATCTATAGGTATTTCATACTTAAACATGGATATTCAATCTATAGATATTTCATACTCAAAAACATAGATATACATATTTAAAAAAAGAAACTAAATGGTCCAAATAAGCTATTATAGTCATTTTGTTTGGTTATAAATCAACTAGTTAATTTTGGTTATTGGGGAATTATAGATTTATGTAAGAATTCTTCAGTTTTTTAGTTCACTTTAGCTATTAATATATAATCTGATGTTATGTGAAAAACTTACTTCACTTTTGTCAATGCTCCAGTTCTTAAAGTCAACGTTGAAAAATCCACAGATGATAACATAGGTAAGTACAAAGAGATTGAGGACTGTAAAAACACTGTTGAACATTGTAGATTGTTTCACTCCGACAGCAAGAATAACTGGTAAAATAGATTTGATAGAATATGTTGACACCTTTGTTAAATTATATTTCAGATGAATTACATTGCCTACGTGAAATTCTGTCTGTCTGTCTGTCTGGGACCACTGTATCTCAGTTTATATTTGCTCTACATAAACATATACCTTTTTGGAATCAGGATGATCCTGGCATTGAAAATCTTCCCTTCATTTGGTTCTTTAACATCCAGCATTGGGATGAGGATTTGTTATACGCTAACAGCTGAAAATTCAAATTTTAAAAGAACTCCCAAAATTTGTGAATTTGGCAGTTTTTTCCTTTAAACTGAATTTAAAGTAATACCATATTGGGAGGGTACCAATGAATGCTTTATTACTATTGCTCTCTTTAGTTTTTAGCCTCATCCCAATTAGCCCTTTGCAGGAGCTAGCTCAAAAGTCTGCACGGAGTGCAGCTTTTAAGCTCAGTTGAAATAATTCTGAAAATATTGGAGAAATAACTGGTGGAATTCTTGTTTAAACACCACATAACTATTAATAGCACTTTAATACATGTTTTGTGAGCTTTAAATAAATAATATTTATCGCTCGTCAGATGGAGTACTTTTTTGTTGAATTTTCTATCACGGATCAGTACATTATATATATGTATATATATATATATATATATTTGCAAGGTAAATAGTGATTTTAAAACGCGCGTGTGTGTAGTGATGTTTAGTTTTCTTACCTGTAAGTAATGCCACCAGACCCAACGCAAAGAAATCTGGATATTCCGCTAAGAAATCAACATGAATAGGCATGGAGGAGTTTAGGAAATTGGAGATTTTATAGTCAACCAATGTGTCGAAATTTGCAGTCCAAGCTCTTGCTACACTTGCAGTTCCTTCAATGGAATTAAATGGTAAAATTAAGAGTTCAAGTCTAATACTGGATCATTGCAACAAATACAAATGTTTACAAGAATATATATATATCTATATTATGTGGTTCATAAAAAGATGGAGAATAAAGTTACTTACCAATGGCATATTCCAGGATGAGGTTCCAACCAATGATAAAAGCAATCAGTTCACCAACTGTGATGTAGCTATAGACATAGGCAGAGCCAGTCTTTGGCACACGGGCCCCAAATTCAGCATAACAAAGCCCTGACAGGAAAAGAAAGATCGATTGAGAGAGAAAGGGTAAAAAAGAAAATTTTAGCATTTAAGAGAATTATTGGGTGGGTTTAGGCAATGTATTTATATTTATTCAGGTATGGTATGGGTTATGTGCTAAGAAGCTTGCTTCCCAACAACAAGGTTACGGGTTATGTCGAGAAGGGAAATTCCTCTGTAGTTGTTGTCATCTTCTTTGCCACCCTTGATGACCAGGGGCAATGACGAGTGGAAGAGGTTAGGATACTTGCTCTATAGCAACAGGCTCACGAGTGTCCAGATTTAGATTCACGGAGTCCGAGATAAATCGTAGCTATAATAAGATGATGGGGGGAAAGAGTAAAAATTTTAACATCTGAATGACAACAAAACTAAGCAAACTCGACGCCAAAATAAGTTACAAGACAAAATCAAAGTAAGATGTTAACAAACCTGCAAGTACTGATACAATGGCTGCTATGAAGAAGGACAGAACAATTGAGGGACCTGCCTTTGTCTTGGCAACCTCTCCTGATAATACATAGGCGCCAGCTCCTAGGGTACTTCCCACTCCTGTAAGAAAGAGAGAAGGAAAAAATCAACGATTTAAGGTCGAGCCAATGAGATTGGTTTTTATGTACGTAGTGGTCTTTCGACTGGTCAGAAATAGCTATCACATCTTCAAATTATCAGTTCCCTGTCGTCCTAAACATGAAAGTACAAAAGGAAAGGATATCTACGGAGGATAGATATGGAGACTTCCCCCCCCCCCAGAATAATGGACACAGAAGGTAGATGGATGGATGGATGGATGGATGGATGGATATCAAACATACCATATCTAACATATAATACCTGCCTTACAATGTCCGGCATATAATGGTTTCATATTTTACCACAAGGGCAACAATAATGGGGGGAAGGGACGGGTCGATTCCATCGATCCCAGTATTTAACTGGTACTTATTTTATCGACCGCGAAAGGATGAAAGGTAAAGTCTACCTCGGCGGAATTTGGACTCAGAACGTAGCGACGGGCGAAATACCACTAAGCATTTTCCCCAGCGTGCTAAACGGACATAGAAATATCTAAAACCTGTAACATGATATTTTCACACTCTAAATGTGTGTTTTCTGTATTCCTATTCTCCTGCAGACATCAAACACCGAAAAACCAAACATATCAATGTGTTAGGATCTTAACACGATTTAGAAGGAAATAAAAGATTGGAAACTCACCCAAGAGTATGAGATCCAATAGTGTAAGAACTCGAGAAAGCTTGGTCGTCTGCAATTCATTACAGTCCACCGGTTTCTTCCGGAACAGCTTCAATAGTAGCCTCAACATTCTATTGGGGTAGAGGTTATGAGAAAGACAAAGAATATATATAAGGAGAATTTCAGATAGGTTCAACAATTTAAATAAACATATATTCTGTCATGAGTCGATGTATATCAGTCTTTAAATACACCAATGTGTTAGTCATTAAAATATTAAAACATTGTCAAAAATCTATAAATATATTAAGAACATTGCACGAAACGTGAACGAAGGAGGCAGTATCCAATTTTT
>NC_069006.1:20250411-20251375 GCF_001194135.2 Octopus bimaculoides
TTTTTTTTTTTTTTTTTTTTCAAAGTTTCAGCTCAGAGCTGCGGCCATATATATATATATATATATATATAAAATGTTAAATCTCTGAATATATATGAATATGTATGTGAACTAGCAAAAGGTAATCTTTTAACATCCATAAACTTAAAAATCCACCACCACCACCACCGCCACAACCACCACCACCATCGCCACCGTCGTCTCCATAGTTTTGGCTTTTGTTCCAGCTGGTGTTACTTAAGCAAACTATTGATTAAAATGTAGGAGTGGTGGAGATGGTGGCGTCGGTTTTGGTGCTGGAGGTAGTGGTGGTGGTGATGATGGTGGTGGTGGTGGTGGCTGCAACACTGGCGGGTAGCGATAATGGTAGTGGTGGTGGTGGTGGTGGTGGTATATGATGGTAGTAGTGTTGGTAGTAAGAATAACATTGATTTACCATGACAATGGCGTTCAGTTCCAGCTCAGACCCGACTCGGTGACAATAATGGTTCAAAACACATTCCAGGCTTGACCATCAACCTGTATTTTTTTGCAATACGAAATGTTGGTCCAATAAACGATTTGGTAAGTGCTGTAAGGTGATAACGAATTAACGCATCCGAAATTAGTCCGGATATTCCACTGAAGAGCCAACAGCACTAGAATTCTTATGCATTACTAAATTCCCCATTATCAATCACAAAATTTACAGACATCATGCACAATAAAAATGAGAATGATGTTGATTTGAACGTGAAACAGTTCTTCCTTGAGAAGGAAGTTAAACCCTCGGATATGTCGAAACAATTTAATCAGAATGATCTTGATTAAGAATGCAACAACTTTTTCTTGAAAATAATAATAACTTTTCTACTCTAGGCACAAGGCCCGAAATTTTGTGGGAGGGGGCCAGTCGATTAGATCGACCCAGGTGTGCAACTGGTTCTTAATTTATCGTCCCCGAAAGGATAAAAGGCAAAGTCGA
>NC_069006.1:20252177-20253811 GCF_001194135.2 Octopus bimaculoides
AATTTTTTTAGATGCATAAATGTGTGCCTGTATCAACATATATACAACATGAGTATCTATTTCTTTGTCTACTCATCCCACTCTCTCTATCTCCCTGTGTATACTAATTCTGTTGGCTTTTACTCCACTTAGGACGCTTTGCAATGATTGTTTTTGAAAGTATTGGTTTTCGGATTGCAGCCCTCCCATGAAATCCAGCCTTGTGCAGCTCCTGGTGAACAGTTTTTGTGGAAACTGGGTTCTCGGGGTGGTTATTAAGCTCTGCAATAATTTGGGGAGCTGTACTCTTGTGATCCTTTCTAACAATTCGCGTAAGAGTCCGACGGTCCCTATCTGAAAGCTTTGGTTTTCTTCCGGAGTTTTGTTTCAATGACGAGGTATTTCACTCTTTCTCAAAGGCTGTCATTACTTTCGAGACTAATTCTTGATAGACCAAACATTTCGACTGTTTTCGATACACTAGCGCCTGCCATACGAGCACCAACAATTTGACCTCTTTGAAAGTCCGATAGATCTGTCATTTTAGTGAATTTTAATTACCTTTTTCTGATGATATCTGAAAAGAAACAGCAATTTTAGCAAAACATATTAAGCGACACTAATAATAAATAAAAAAAACCTAAAAATAAACAAGCTTTTGACGGTTTTATAGATATTTCAAAATTATGATGCTATGATGCTAGGTGTTTCCATTATTTTGTCCAACCCCTGTATGTATAGATAGATATAAATAAAGCACGCTTTATTCGTTATCAGCGGCGTTTGTAAACCGAGATACTACTGTATTAAATGAATATGAGAAAGACAGGAGATAAAGCGCGATTTATTGGTGATCAGAGTTGTTCGAAAACCGAGGTTCTACTGTGTGTGTGTGTGTGTGTGTGTGTGTGATGGCCGTCCACTCGTGACCGAGGAAGACCATTGCTGACCTACATTGAGGAACATCGTGCGCTCTAGGATTAACATATTTTGCATTTGCAGCTCCCTTATGCAGATGACTGTGACTTAGTCACTCATACAGTGGATGACATGCAAATACTTATGAAACGTATTTCTACTTCTTGCAAGTCATTTTGACTCAGCATTAGCCTGGACGAGACTGTTGTAATGTTTCATCCTGCACCAGGAAATCCATATGTGGAACCAGCTATCTTGGTTGAAGGAACAATACTGAAAGTGGGAAACAAGTTTGTGTACCTGGGCAGCACACTCAGCCGTTCTTGCTCCCTGGATGATGAAATATCTTTCAAGCTGCAGAGAGCAACTGATTCCTTCTGTTCTCTTCAGTCTCGCCTTACTTCCTTCACAACAACAACAGCAATAATAACAACAACAACAACAACAACAGCAACAACAATAATAATAATAATGTCGCGCACATATGGTTGTGATGCATGTGCCTGGTGTACCCTTATCAGACGGGTAGTCATGTTGGGAATAATGGGCTTCGTATATTTTACCCCAGTGTCACTCTGATGGCATGCACTGCTCTCTCACTCAATAATAATAATGGTAATAATAATAACTTGAAGGTAGCAGTAGTACCAATAATTGTCGGAGCCCTGGGAACAGTGAGTAAAAATCTCGAGAAGTACGTGGAACAAATAGGGGCTGCAATAAGGGTGGAGCACTTG
>NC_069006.1:20253821-20254167 GCF_001194135.2 Octopus bimaculoides
CGAGAAGTACGTGGAACAAATAGGGGCTGCAATAAGGGTGGAGCACTTGCAGAAAACAGCACTGCTTGGAACCGCTCGAATACTCCGGGAGGTGCTCGAAAAATAAGAGGTGTTGCTTCAGTTCACTGGTAGTGAACAGCTGACACTGTAGTACATCTCCAGCGTTAGAAGTTGTGCAAAGGCAATGATAATAATAATAATAATAATCGTAATAATAATAATAATAATAATAATAATAATAATAATAATAATAATATAAAAGAAATGGAAAAACTTTCAAAATACAAAGACCTGGAAATAGAGATAACTCGAATGTGGAATCTAAAAACAGAAACAATTCCTATCA
>NC_069006.1:20255717-20259149 GCF_001194135.2 Octopus bimaculoides
GGGCTGAAATGTATTAAAGAACATATACGATGGGCTTCTTTCAGTTTCCGTCCAACAAATCCACTCATAAGGCTTTGGTTAGTCTGAGGCTATAGTAAAAAACACTTGCCTAAAGTGCCATGCAGTGGGACTGAACCCGGAACCATATAGGTGGGAAACAAACTTCTTACCAAACAGCCATGCTTTAGTGGAGTTGCCAGTTTAGTTGCCGACGATACGACCATGCAGCACACACACGGGCACACACACACATACATACATAAATACATACACACACACATACATTTACATATTCACCTATACATGCGTACACACACAAACACACATACGCACACACACACACACAAAGCCTGAAGTTTTAGGGAAAGGAACTGGTCAACTGCAGTCACCCCAGTGTTCATTTGGAACCTCAGCAGACTTTGAACTCAGAACATAAAGAGCCGGAAGAAATTGCGCTAAACATTTAGTCTGGTGTGTTAACTATTCTGCCAGCTCGACACCTTAATAATAATAATAATCCTTTCTGCTGAAGGCACAAAGCCTTAAATTTGGGGAAAGGGGTCTAGTCGATTTCACCGACCCCAGTATCTCACTGGTACTTAATTTATCGACCCCGCAAGGATGAAAGGCAAGAACGACCTCGACGGAATTTGAACTCAGAAAATGAAAACAGACGAAATACCGCGAAGAATTTTGTCCGGCATATTAACGATTCTGCCAGCTTTCTACCTTTGGTTTCAAATTTTGAAACAAGGCCTGCAAGTTCGGGGAAGGGGTTAAGTCGATTAGATCGACCCCAGTGCTCAATTAGTACTTATTTTATCGACCCCGAAAAGATGAAAAGCAAAATCGTCCTCGGCAGAACTTGAACTCAGAAAGCAAAAACAGACGAAACGCCGCAAAGCATTTCTTTTGATATCTTGCCATTTAATCAAAACAGTACTTTTACACACAATTTTCTTATTTTCCTGATAGCTTGGCATTTTTTTTTATTGTTTCTTCTTCGCATGAATGCATTTATTAGTAGTTAGGTTACATCGAATTTATTATTTAAATGAATTTTGAAAGCATTACTTATTTACCTTCTTTTCAAACGCTTGACAGATATGATGTGTATTATAGTTTAAGGAAATAAAAGATGAATTAAAAAGATAAAACTTATTCATATATATTTATTAAATGTTTATTATTTACAATCTTAATTATGCATTTACAAAGTAAATGAATAAACACAGACTATAGTTGATATGATTATGATATTTATTTAAGAAAAGCATGAGGCTACTCCTTGAATTAGACGCAAACATTCAACATAACAAATAGGACAATACAAACTCTATGTGTAAACAGAGATATTAAACATGAACTAATTTAAATGTGTATGAAATAGGCATTGTATGTGAGCACAGAAAATACTCAGACGCCGGAGTGGCTCTGTGGTAAGAAGCTCGCTTTCCAACCACATGGTACCGGCTTCCAATTACCAACAGAGCTCAATCCGAGTTATTTACCAATTGAATTTATTTTCATTTCTTTTAATTTCACTTCAGTTCAGTGATCTATCTGTTTGTATATCTGTTAATATATCTCTATTTTGCCTATAACTTCAGATATATCGGTAGGCTTGCCTGCCTGCCTTGTCTCTCTGTCTGTCTGAGTAATTATCATATCTACATTCCTTTCTACCGATGTGTCTGTTTACCATCATAATACCGATAAGCATTTAACCCTAATAACAATAAATAAATAAAAAAAACAGCGTTGCTTCAGCATGGCCACAGGTTTTGATCTAGGACATGTAAAAGATAAAAGATAACTTCCACTGCTATTTGCTAACTAATGTTATTTCATTTATTTGACAGATATGATTTGCTTTATACAATAGTTTAAGGAAATAAAAGATGAATTAAAAAGATAATAAAACTTGTTCATATACATTGATTAAACGTCTATTATTTACAAACAATTGCAGCGTAGAAGATGTTTGTAAACCATTTAAAAACACACAAAAACCGTTAGATTGAATTTACCAAAATATTTTCGGTCTCGAAGCGACGAAAATATTTCTATTATAGGCACAAGGCCTGAAATTAAAAAAATTTTTTTTGTGGGGGAGGGTTAGTCGATTACATCGACACCAGTGTTTCATTGGTACTTAATTTATTGACCGCGAAAGGATGAAAGGCAAAGTCAACCTCGGCGGAATTTCAACTCAGAACATAAAGACAGAACATAAGGATAGAACAAGAAAACTGACGAAACCGCGCTAAGTATTTTTATCAGGCGTGCTTAATGCCTTAGCTCTATCCCTGTAACTTTAACTTTTAAAAAGTTTGATAATCAAAAGTTATGATTACAATGTCCGAATGATTACGTAACAAAGAAGTCTTATGACATCACAACTTACTAAGATGGAGATGAAATCGAAAAAACAAAAAAATAAAATAAATAGACCTTGAGAAGAAAAAGAAAGCAAAATATCCTTTCAACTTGGTTTTTAATTATTTGAAAGAGAGCTGTAATAAACAGTATGTGCATAATATTCTTGAAGTTTAATGGAAATGTTTGTCTCTGTGTTACATTGTCAAAATGAAGTGATTTATTTGAACGGAAATTGTCGAGTGAGAGCCATAAAACACCACTTGCGACAAAGATGTCCCTTTATTATATCTAATGCTATCGATCTTATCGATACGGTGGGTAAACTACTTCATCTCAGTTGGATATCGGACGTTATGAATGCCAGGATACTTTTCGAAGACCAGACGCTTTACATACTCGTAATATTGAGAATGGAACCAGATGTAAAAGTGAGTGCAGTTATTGCTATTGGTGTTTGTGTTGTTGCTGTTGTTGTTGTGATTTCTGTAAGAATCGTTAGCGAACCGGGCGAAATGCTTAGCGGTATTTCGTCTGTCTTTATGTTCTGAGTTGAAATTCCGCCGAGGTCGACTTTGCCTTTCATCCTTTCGGGGTCGATAAATTAAGTAGCAGTTGCGTACTGAGGTCGATCTAGTCGACTAGCCCTCTCTCCCCAAAAATTTCGGGCCTTGTGCCTAGAATAGAAAAGATTATTGCGATTGTTGTTGTTGTTGTTTTTTAAGGCGGTGAGCTGGCAGAAGCGTTAGCATGCCGGACGAAATGCTTACCGACATTTCTTCCGGTTCGTTATATATTCCACAAACACTCTCCAACCTTTCCTATCGTTTATAAACTCTCTTGCCTCTCTCACTCCAAACACCTCTAACCGCCGAAGCTTTCCTCACTCCATCCATCCACACAAACCGAGGTCTGCCTCTGGTTCTGCTGCCTACCACTTCTGCCCTCATCATCCTCCTTACTATCCGCTCCTCTTCCATCCTCTCCATGTGGCCAAACCACCTCAACATTCATCTATCCAATTTGGTTGTTAGTTTTTCTCCCATTCCTGCT
>NC_069006.1:20259265-20261215 GCF_001194135.2 Octopus bimaculoides
CCATCCGTGTCACACCAACCATAGCCCTCAGACATCTCATCTCAAACACATCCAGTCGCCTCCTTTCCGCCTCTCTCATACCCCACCTTTCTACACCATATAACGTTGTCGGCACAATCACGCCCTCATACACACCTCTTTTCGCTTTCATACTCAACCTTTTATCTCTCAGCATACCTTTCACAACACCAAGTGTCTTACTCCTCTCCCTCACTCTGTATCCCACTTCCTCAGCCTACCCGCCGCAACCACCGTCACATGTGACTCCAGATACTTAAAAACACTCACCTTCTCTAACATCCCATCATTTATACCCACATCCATCCTACCAGCCATTTCATCTCTCAAACATCTCATCACCTTACTCTTAGCTACTTTCACTTTCAGTTTCTTCCTCTTACACACTCTTCCAAACTCTATCACCAGTCTCCTCAGTTTCCCTTTCGAATATGCCACCGGCACTGTATCATCATGTTGTTGGCTCTTTAAGCCTGATCGAGCAGATCAATGTTCAAAGATATTCCAAACACGACCACGTCGTCTATTCTCCAAACGCAATGCACGTAGGAGCATATTGTATAATAGGACCGCTCTTTCTTAACACAGTAGGATTTGAGAAGTTTCGCTGCTATTTCTAGCAGATCGAATGAGCGCGTTACAACTTCCTCGTTGTCTCAGGTTATTGCTTTAGAAATTGTTATTGTTGCTTCTGTTGTCGTTGTTATTGGAATTGTTTTTGTTGTGATTGCTGCTTTTGTATTCTCCGACATACAAAAAGACGAGATGTTCATTGGCCGGAACGCATTTCATCATAATTCTGCTGGACTAGAGTTTATTTGGGGCAAAATTTTAAGCTGACAACGATATCACTCAAAAGAAAATCAGATGTATTGTAGAACTGTCGTCATTAGAGGAAGTTTCTCTTGGACTGATTCCACGAATCAGAAAATCCAAGGTTTGTCAATTCAAATGTACAGCCACCAGATGTCGCAAAGGTTGCATAGTAATTACCTCACAGTGACCACATTTCTTGATCAGCGAAAATCACCATATCTAGAGTGTATGTATGTATGTATGTATGTATGTATGTGGGTGTGCCTCTATGTACGTATGTATATGTGTATGTATATGTGTATGTATGTGTGTATGTATGCATGTATTTATGTCTGTGGGTGTGCCTGTATGTATGTATGTATGTATGTATGTATGTATGAATATATGAATATATGCATATATAGACAAATGTGTGATTCCTACAATTAAGATTTAGTCTAAATTTGACGAAGATTTGGCTGCTATTTCTCTCGGGCTGAGTGGACATTTAGAGGCTTTACTGAGCAGTGATGTGTATTAAGGTGGTACTGTAGCTGTGATTGATAAGATGGAGGTGTGCCAACCCTAACTCGACCAGCTATGTCTGTTGTACTTTTATTTTTGTCGTTATCTTCTTCTAAAGTACAATTTAGGTTGAGCTGAAACATTTCTTACAAGGCACGTTCAGGTACAACAACAGCAACAATAACAACCACCACCACCACAACCACCACCATCACCTCAAATTTCGGCCGGTTACGCTGTATTAAATCTCTGAGCGAGATATAAACAGCAGCAATGCAGAATCGTAACATATAATTGCCAACCAAGTGTGGCGTCCTATACTGGACAGTGCTACTGACATTTATAGCCCCAGGAAGACATCTCTTCCAGTTGGCTAACGACAAATATTCTGAGTCCGATTAATATTTGCGAGGGGAGGTCATCGCTCCCATCTCTAGCCTTACGTGATACACACGGTCTCGAGTTTTCTGGGTTGGGTGGTTACCCGTTCTCAGCGTGTGTTAATCGCACACAGAATGTGTGTCGTTTGCCAGCGGGAAGAGATGTCTCCCTGGGGCTATAGACATCAGTAGTACTGTCCAGTATAGGACACCACACTTGGTTGACAATTGT
>NC_069006.1:20261225-20261338 GCF_001194135.2 Octopus bimaculoides
ATGTGTATGTATATGTGTATGTATGTGTGTATGTATGCATGTATTTATGTGTGTGGGTGTGCCTGTATGTATGTATGTATGTATGTATGTATGAATATATGAATATATGCATA
>NC_069006.1:20263855-20267497 GCF_001194135.2 Octopus bimaculoides
AAAAGCCGGATGGAGACGGGATAAACTACCTGCGTCAACTTGCTATAAAAGCAGGTAGTAATTTTACCTTGTATTTATTCTTAGTGCAAGTTTTGAAGAGTGCGGTTCCATCTGTGTGCATAATATTACACAATTCATGAATCTTATTTGATACATGGTTAAGCTTTTTCATCGAATTCGCGATTAAAAGTTTTCATAAGTCATCTCCCTGGGTCCAGCAGACCAAATGGTCAAGCCATTGCCCCGAAGGATGGCGAGGGGGGTGCGCTGAAACAGCCACTCTGACTTACAGGGTTCGTGCTTGCGGACAGCCATCGCCGACCCGATAGCGCTGAGATGAGAAATATTCCGGGGGCCAAGAACGCCGGAGAGCTCCACTACCACTCTTTTTTCTTTCTTTCTCTCTCTATCCCCCCCCCCTCTCTCTCTCTTAGGCCGCTTGAATCCTCGGGGAACATAGGGTCGCAACAACATTTTTCCAAATGACGCGGTTCTGAGGGATACTCTTCATCCCGGCCCCTGTCATTCCAGCTGCCCTCACCTTTGCGTCAACGCTCTTGTGTCAAGACTATTTGGGTCGGCCCACTTTTCGCTTCCCCAATGGGTTCCAGTCAAGGTCCTTGGTGACATTTGGTGCAGGCCTTCGTAGCGTGTGGTGGCCTATCCATCTCCAGAACAACTGTGCGACAGGACAAGACAAGCTCCACTGCCACTGGCTCGATCATATTAGTATTATGAAGAGAAACGCATCTAATTACGCAATAAAGATATTTTATGACGTCACAACTCATAAATGTAGAAAACGAAAAAAATAATCCTGAAAAATAAAGAACAAAACAAAAATTAAAAGGAATTTTCGACTTTAACTTTCATTTGCAACTACGTTTTCAAAAAGAAAGCAGTATGAGGAGGAAATACCTGAAACATTTTTCGGGAAATGTTCGTTTCAGTGCTACATTGCCAAAATGAAATAATTTACTTGAACGGAAATTGCCGAGCAAAGACTATAAAAGAGTACTTGCGACGAAAATGTCCACTCATAATATCAAAAGTGGTCGATCTTATCGACACCGTGGGTAAACTTCTTCACCTCAGTTGGATATCGGACATTACAAACGCCAAGATGCTTTTCCAGGATCAGACTCTGTACATACTCGTTATATTGAAGACAAGGCCAGATTTAAAAGTGAGTGTAATCGATGTTGGGGTTTGGTCGTTGTCTTTCTTTATTTGGCTTTTGGAAGGGCTTTAGTCAAGGGTTTTAGGAAGAACATTAGGCAGGGCTTCAGGAAGGGATTTGGGCAAGGATTTTACGAAAGTCTTTAGGCAGGGTTTTTGGAAAGGCTTTAGGCAAGGGCCATAAGTATGGACCTTAGGCACGGGATTTTGAGAGGTCATTAGATAGGACTTTATGAAGGGCCTTAGGGAGGTCTGTAGGCAGCGCTTTAGGAAGGGCCGTAGCAATGGCTTTAGGGAGGTCTTTAGGCAGGGCTTTAGGAAGAAATTTAAGCAAGGGCCATAGGTAAGGGTTTTAGGACGGTGTTTAGGTAGGGCTTTAGGAAGGGTGTTAAGCAATAGCTTTAGAAAGGTCTTCTGGCATGAACCTCACAATGCCCTATCTTCCATGCTCAGATGGAATTTGTTGAGGCAAATTTTCCACGACCAGATACCCTTTCTGTCACCAACCCTCATCTGTATCCAAACTTGGTAACATTTTCCCATGGCCAGATCTGGGATCGTAAGTATTCAAGCACTACAGGCTTTTTCTCTTTTTGGTTTATTTTGGAACGGAGAAGGTTTGTAGCCTAGTTGTTAAGGTCTTGTACTCATGTTTGCAAGATTATGGTTTCAGTTCCTGTTCTTGAGCAAAGCACTTCATTTCATGTTGCTCTAGTCCACTCAGCTAATGGTTAGGATGTTGCACTCATGACTTCTAGATTGTGGTTTCAATTCCTGGACTCAGCGACGCATTGGGTTCTTGAGCAAAACACTTCATTTCATGTTACTCCAGTTCACTCAGCTGTAAGCGAGTTAACCCACGATAGACTGGCGTACTGTCCAGGAAGAGTGTTGTGATCTCAGATCACTGATACACCATAGAAACCGGGTCACCAACCAGCCCTATTAGCCCTAGGACCTGAGGTAGTAATATCTAGCGGGATTTAGAAAAAGAGGTTGTACTTATGGCCTTTCCCATGCCACTCTGAGACAGGTTAGATCAATACCAAAGTGGTTAACCATTGTCGTTTGTCTCGAACAGTTATAAAGTAACTCCTGCAGGACACATCTGAGCAGAGAGGAAGCATTCCAGGGGGGGGGGCTAGAAAAGAAGGGCTGGGCATGTTGGTTTGCGTGGGACCTGGAGATGAGAGTAGAAATAATACAGGAGCTGAAATGAGGAGAGACAAGAGTATCAATAGTGCTTGAATGGAGGACGTGGGACCTGCAATCTCTAAGGAATGGACATGATTGTAATAAGAGTAAAGGTAGAGAGAGGAGACACCATGTCAGAGGGCTGGAATTTGAAATGTGTTATCCCAATCACTTAGTGCCCCTTTATTATGCACTCCGGGTTGTAGTATACAGCCTTTTCAAAAAGGGTTAAAACATAAGCGAGCAAAGTATTCTCAGGTACGTGACTTGCTGGAGAAGTTTAACTAATTATGTTAATTTATTAATTTATGCTGGTAACGCTGATGTTGTTGTGAAAATGTTTTCAGTCATCACCTAATTTGGTGTCAACAATGAACTGATTTTGTTACAGTAGAATATCCTCAGAGCTGATTCACTGTAGTATGGCATGGGTGGTAAGAAGCTTGCTTTCCAACTTCATGGTTTCAGGTTCAGTCCCACTGTATAGCACCTTGGGCAAGTGTCTTCTACTATAGCCTCGGCTCGACCAAAGCCTTCTGAGTGGATTTCGTAGATGGAAACTGAAAGAAACTTGTCTCTCTCTCTCTCTTACACACACACACACACATATTTACATATGGTGGAGGTGGTGGTGGTAAGGGTGAGACGCTAATGGTGATGATGATGATGGTCATGATGATGATGATAACGACAATAATGATTATAGTGATGGTGGTGGTGATGGTAATTTCGTATACTTTAATTATATCTTCATCATCTTCATCATCTTCATGACAAAAAAAGAGAACATGTGAGCTGCACTTAACAGAGATGTTTATAACAGTCCAGATTGCTAAACCTTTTACTTAAATTGAAGGCAATGGTCGTTTACGAATTGACACTGAAAGCGATGTCAAATGACGAAAACATTTTGCAACAATCACACACACATTTCTAGCGACTTACGGAAAGTTTATCCTGGCATATGAAAGGAACCTTGAACGGCTTTCTGGACATGCCGTCTTGTCTCCCAACAATGACATTACGAAGAACATTAGTGACGCCTTCACTTGACCTGTATCATTTAACGTGTACCAGACACGCCATTTCATACAGCCAACTATCCCACGGAGTGTTGATAACATCAATTCAGTTTTTTAAATCTTAAATAGTTCCTTCTATTATTTTTTCAATAAATATGGCACTCTAGACCTCGTTTTACACACACACATACATACATACATACATACATACATACATTCATACATACATTATATATATATATATATA
>NC_069006.1:20268053-20269756 GCF_001194135.2 Octopus bimaculoides
AAATTTTAGAATCTATTTTTTTTTTCTAGTTAGTTTGTGTTTATTTTCAGATCATTAAAATGGAATGTCAAGTTAAGAAAAACGAGCATTTTCGACACCTCCTTCTTTTTGCTTTTAATCAAGGTTCTAAGGCCGCAAAAGCTGCTCGCGACATTTGTGCTGTGTATGGAGAGGGTGCCATAGCTGAAAGAACTGCTCGTGATTGGTATGCCAAGTTCAAAAATGGAAATTTTGACCTCAGAGACTCACCTCGTTCTGGCCGTCCAGTTGAGTTCGATGAAGAGCGATTAAACCAACTTTTGCACGAAAATTCTCATCAAACGACAAGAAAATGGAATGCTCCCACACTGCTATAGAGAAGCATCTGAACTCGATGGGAAAGGTTCAGATGTGTGGAGCATGGGTTCCGCATGCTTTAAGGGACAAGAACAAAAATCAACGAGCCACAATCTCCGCTGGTTTGCTTGCTCGTCACCGCTTAACTCATGGACACAAGCAACGATTTCTTTACCGAATCGTTACTGGCGACGAAAAATGGTGCTTGTACATCAATATGAAGCAGCGTAAGGAATGGCTTAGCCCCGGTAAACAAGCGACACCGCGCATGAAACAAGATCTTCATCCGCGTAAAACGATGTTGTGCATATGGTGGGACTGGGAAGGGATTATCCATTACGAATTGCTTGAACGGAACCAAACGGTCAACGTGAAGCTCTATATTCAACAGATGGAACGACTCAACACGGCTATTCAGGAGAAAAGACCTAATCGGCAGCATGGAGTTCTGCTGCTGCACGACAACTCCCGCTCTCATATCGCCTTTGCCTGTCCAGAGCATTTTCCTAAGTCCTTCCATTCTTATCTTCAGACTTAGTTAGCCCTTTTTTCATACGTTCTGAGAAATATAAAGCTTTCCTTCTATAAGTCCAAAGTTACACTGGTTTCTGAAGATAAAGACTGGAAGCGTATATCGTATATGACGCATGGACATCCAGGGAAATATGTCCAGTGTATCAAGTGTGATGCACAGGACAGGCAAATGATTAAACCATTTCTGAAGGAACAGATAATCTTATTTAGCAGCTATTACCTCTTTAATTGAAACGGAACCGTAATCCGCTACAATTTGAGCTATTATCAAAGAAAATTGCTTGGGTAAAGAAAAAAATGTTCTCAAAAATGGGGAACCAACGCATGGAAACAATTTCTAAGCCTTATAACTTTTTATTTATTAATTTACTAGCTTCAAAGCCGTATTCCATGCGGACTCTTTCGTCTAGGTCCTGTGGAGGGCTGTTCTGTAATTTTAATTATTATTTCTTTTCAGGATGCCTTCCATATAGTTCCTGTATTGGACAATTGGCAAACTCTATACCCAGAATTAGTGAAAAGCATTAAAGCCCCCATTATGATTGGACCTCAACGAGAAATCCTGAAAAGCAAGTTACAGGGAAAGAAAGCTAAACATGCAGCAGCACGTAGAGACAAGCTGCTTTTTTGAAGTACATACGGCCATTTTGTTTTTAAACGATCATCAATAAAAGACTATATTAAATGTGAAAAATAGATGGCCTGTTGTTAGAAGACGATTTGTCCATTCACAATATACACTGTATACACACTCACTCCGTCTCTCTTTCTTTCCCTCTCTCTTATTCTTCAGTCCTTTCATTATGTCTGTCTCTATCTCTGTCTCTGTCTCT
>NC_069006.1:20269856-20270699 GCF_001194135.2 Octopus bimaculoides
GTGATCATCTTTCTTTTTTTTTTCCAGAACTGTCCTAAGGACTGGACATATCCTATCTCTCTCCTCTATCTTTTCTCTTGTCAAAGAAAACATTTCTCCAGCGTTCGCTATTTTACCTTCGTTCTGGTCTAACGACCGTCCATACAAGCGAGAGGCTTACCAGAAAGTTAAAGGAAGGCATAATATGTCATATCCGACAAGTAAATAGTAGAACGGATAGGCCTGTCACTGTAATGTCATATGTCAGCAAAGTCATGAAATACATTGCATGGTGGAAGCTGATCACGTTTCTTAAGATAATGAGCTTGCTCTCCGACACCCAGCAGGAAGAAGCTGCCTTACCCAGCTTCTGAAGCATTATAAATGGGTGTTGAAACAATTAATGAAGCGTTCAAACCTGGATGCGATATATATATCTATCTTGCCTTTCATAAGGTCGATCATGGGATGATATGTCACAAGCCACGAAGACTCGGCATAGTCAAAAAAACTGCTCAGAAGATCCCACCCATCCTATCTAATGTTGGGTCCATGTACTGAAATAGCTTGAGATTCAAAAGCCCGCAGCTATTTAGTATCAAGCCAAAAGCATCTGAGAGGTTTACATGGAGTAGTGCTAGATATTTTCAAGAGATAAATTGACCTCCTACTGTCCAAGGTCCCAGATAAACCTATATCGAGGCAAGAAGCTCAAAAGATGGGGAGCAGTCTTGAACTCCCTCCTTCACCAAAACCCAATCACAAAACAACGGCCATTAGAAAGTTGATATAACACTGGCGGTGGTGCCCCAGCTTGGCCACAGCCTTTGGGCTGAAACACATAAAAGAATAAAAGAATATATG
>NC_069006.1:20271373-20272065 GCF_001194135.2 Octopus bimaculoides
TATATATATCATATATATATGATGCATTTATATATAAATATATATCTATCTATCATATATATAATACATACATATTTGTGTGTGTGTGTGTGTATTTCTCTATATGTAGATGATGAAATCTGGAAAGTTTTACAGATTTTTACAGTTCCAGTGATGGCTTGGATCTGTTGTCTTCGAATCAGCTTTCTCCTTTCTGGTTTTGAGAAGCCTAATTTCTCAAGATTGGTACTAAGGCTGTGTGTTACTTATTCCAGTACCGCAATAATTACAGGTATAAACCTGAACTTGTAATCTGGAGAGAATAGAATAGAATAACTGCAGATTTCTCAATAGTTTAGCGTATGTATGCATGTATGTATGTATGTATGGATGGATGGATGTATGGATGGATGTGTGTGTGTGTGTGTATGTGTGTATGTGTGTGTGTGCCCGCACGCACGTGTGTGTGTACGAGCGTATACGTGTGATGAAAGAGCCTTTCCGTGTGCTAGAAATCTCAGCCAAAAAGTCTGTCAGACCACATTCTATCGACTTAAATTAAATTTCTAGGCCTTGAACACCTGAGATTCCGAATCTGAATAAGTAAAATAAACAAATAATTAAATAAATAGATAAAAATCCTTAAAAGTAAAATCAAAATAAAAAAATAAAACCAAAATATTTTTTTCCAAATATTTTCTTTTATGAAATCA
>NC_069006.1:20273537-20274490 GCF_001194135.2 Octopus bimaculoides
GAAGGAGACAGACAGACAAGGGTGGGTGGGTGATGCATGAGGCAAGGTGGGGGTGATTAGGAAAGGGAGAAACAATTTATTCGGACAAATAGCTTTTAACTTATTTCCTTCGTTTTCTGCAATTACATTATTAGGCCGAGATTAAGGCTGCTTACGCGCACACACACACACACACACACACACACACATGTGCACACATATACACACATATTCATATGCATAATAATAACACAGATACAAACACATACACTAACAAAGTGCATACTCTTACATACAAACGCATCAATATATATATATACGTACATATACGGATATATACATATATACATACACACACACATATATATAGATAGATATATATATAGAGAGAGAGGAAGGGAGAGACAGATATAGATAGATACGTATATATATGTATGTATAAATAAACAAACACACTCATACACATATAAACACATATATATGCAAATATTTATATACAATGTATATATACATATATGTGTGTATATGTATATATATGTGTGTATATGTAGATATGCGTGTGTGTGGTGTATGCATTTTAGTCTATACTATACACATTTTATACATACATGTGCGTCTGTCTAGGCGTGTGTGTGTGTGTGTGTGTGTGTGTGTGTATGAATGTATATATGCACCTACGTACGTAGGTGAGTGCGTGCGTAGGAGATGTACTTTCTCCAAGGAATTTGTTTGTTTCCCAGGAATATAATAAATAAGCCAGATGTTTCGTTTTGTTCCAAGACTATGTCTTGGTTATTGGACCAAAGATTTCGTGTGTGTGCCAGCGCGTTTGTGTGCCAGCGCGTGCGTGTGCATGTGTGTGTGTGTGTGTGTGTGTGTGTGTGTGTGTAAGTGTGTAGGGGGAGCATGTTAATGTACTTGCTTTCAGTGAAAAGATAACATACATGCGTACATGTGTCTGTGTATATATATAT
>NC_069006.1:20275124-20277785 GCF_001194135.2 Octopus bimaculoides
TACATGTTGTTGCTGTTGTTGTCATTGTTTTTGTTGTATGTTTTGTTATTTTAATTGTCGCTGTTGTTCTTGTATATGTGGTTGCTACTGCTGTGAAGTTCTGTTCTTCGTATGTTGTGGTGTTGTTTTGGTAACGATTAAAGTCTGCTTGTTTCTCCTCTTTCTCTTGCTGCTGCTGCTGCTGCTGTTGTTGTTGTTGTTGTTGTTGTTGTTGTTGTTGCTGCTGTCGTTGCTGCTGACAATGTTGCTGACAAGAAAAAGAGAACGAAAGAAAGAAAGAAAGAAAGAAAGAAAGAAAGAAAAAAACACATCTCCAGACACAAATGCATAAACACAAATGAACGAAAAAGAAAGAAAGTACAAGTGGACAAAATAAAGAAAGAAAGAAAGAACAAATGAAAGAACGAAAGAAAGAAAATGAAAGAACGAAGGGACGAAAGAAAAAGAAAGAAAGAAAGAACGAAAGAAAGAAAGAAATTAAGAAAGAAAATGGCTGTGTACATATTTATTGAGCACATTAAGACGTATGCTAGACTCGTGTTAGGAATAACAAAAGGTTACACATTGCTGTGATACATTGTTCGTTGGAATGGCTTTGATATTTATAAGAGCGAAGACTTTGGGAAAATCCGTCCAGCCGGGACAACATTGAGATTGATGGTGCTTTGTTTGGAAATGAAAGACAGAATAACGATGAGCACACACACACACACACACACACATATATGGACGCAAACATAAACACACACACACACACATACACACACACACACGCACACATATATATATATGCACGCAAACACAAACACAGACGCATACATACACATGTACACAATCACAACACAAGCACAGACACAGACACACACACAAACACACACACACACACACACATACACATGCATACATATGTACACAGTCACAACACAAGCACAGACACATACACACATGCATATACACACATATGTACACAATCATAACATAAACACATACATATATATATATATATATACAGTCGTGGACGGACACATGTGTGCCCACGAGCGCATACACATACAGACACATATACACTTACATGCATATACACATGCATACAAACACAAGTACAGGTACATATACACACATACATACACGTATACACATACACATACATACACACAGATATACATGCAGACAAACACATGCACATACAGACACATACAGACACATACATTCATACGTACATATATACACACATACGCACAAACACACAGACATGTGCATACACGCACATGCACACATAGAGACGCATACACACATATACATACACATAGAGACGCATACACACATATACATACACATACGCAGACATGGACAGACACACACACACACACACACACACACACACACATACACATACATATATTCACACACATACACATGTGCACACTTATAAACACACATACGCAGACGTATTCAGACACTCACATATACATACACATGCACACACATACACATATACACGTACGCATACACAAACACACACATACACATAAACACAAACACAAAACACTCACACACACACACACACACACACACACACGCACACACATGCATACCCATAAACTCACATATACACATACACACACATGCATACACAAACGATACTCACCCGCACAGATGCACACACAAACACATACACACGTACGCATGCACTCTGAAACAAATATACACACATGCAAACACACATCTACAAACACAGAGGCATGGACACAAGCTCTCTCTGTCTCTCTGTCTGTCTGTCTGTCTGTCTCTCTCTCTCTGTCTCTTTCTCACATACACACACATACACCACACATACACATACACACGCACAAACATAAACAAACAAACAAACGAGTTGGAATCTGGTTTCAGGCGGAAAGTATGTTATTATTCTGCAATATGTTAGAAGTAGACACACAGCATATTGGTCTCGAGAAAGAAAGAAAGAAACAAAGAAACAAAGAAAGAAGAAGAAGAAGAAGAAGAAGAAGAAGAAGAAGAAGAAGAAGAAGAAGAAGAAGAAGAAGGTGGTGGTGGCGGCGGTTTGAGTAAAATTGGTGATTACGATGACGACAACGACGATGATGATTAACAAGCGATGATGATGATGATGATGATGATGATGATGACGGCGAAGTTGACGATGATGATGATGAAGTGCAGGAAGAGGATGCTTTTGTTGTTTAGATCCGTATCAGCCCTGATCGAACTACGATTAATGATTAATATTCCAGACGTGATCAACTCGTCCTTTTTTTTTTTCTTTTCAGGCATAAAATTCCTCTGATTACATTATCGAATGTTTCTTTAATAATCTTTTCTTCTCTAGGCACATGGCCCGAAACTTTTGGGAAGGGGTCTAGTCGATTAGATCGACTCCAGTACGCAACTGGTACTTAATTTATCGACCCTGAAAAGATGAAAGGCAAAGTCGACCTCGGCAGAATTTGAACTCAGAACGCAAAGACAAACGAAATAGCGCTAAGCATTTCACCCGGCGTGCTAACGTTTCTTATTTCTTTATTGCCCACAAGGGGCTAAACATAGAGGGGACAAATAAGGACAGACAAAGGGATTAAGTCGATTACATCGACCTCAGTGCGTAACTGGTACTTAATTTATCGACCCCGAAAGGATGAA
>NC_069006.1:20278013-20280127 GCF_001194135.2 Octopus bimaculoides
CATTTTACCTGTCCTGTGTATCGCATATGATACACAGAACATATTTTCCTGGCGTCTTTGCATCTGATATAACACATACTCCCAATTTTTATTTTTTATTCAGCCACCAACGGAACTTGGAACTTATGAAAAGAAAGCTTTATATTACTCAGAATGTATAAAACAAGGACTAGGGCAGCGTTCCCAACCTGGGGTCCGCGGACCCCTTGTGGTCCGCAAAAGTAGAACTGGGGGTCCGTGAACTAAATTCAAAATTTCGTATATATATATATATATATATATATATATATATATGTGTGTGTGTGTGTGCATAAGGATAAGCATATTAAAAGGGGCTCGTATTAAAACTCGTTTAAATGAGAGGGTTGGGAACCATTGTGAAAAGGTTGGGAGCCACTGGACTAGGGTAAAGAGTAAAGACCCACTTCGGTCACGAATGACCATGGGATTGCTGCGTCAAGAAAGTTTCCCTTTCTGGCACAAATCTGGGCAAGGTTGTTTTATGGAAGACCAGCTGTCGCCCATGCACACCACCCTCCCCTTTCCATCTTTGTCTTTGCTGTATTTTGCCCTGTTTTGCCCCAAATACTTTATTTTGTCCTCCGTTACTTTACTTAGCCGTCCATTACTTGTTTTAACCCATTTTCGCCTTTGCTTTGTTTTGCCTTCTTTTGCCCAATCCGAACACTACATCTTGCTCTCCGATACGCTACTTTGCCCATCTTTGCCCATCTTTGCCCTTGCTGTATTTAACCTTACTTTGCCCAACCATACCTTTATTTCCCTTCCATTGATTTACTTTCCCGTTCTTTACTTTTGGTGTGTTTTGCCTTCTTTTGCCCAATCCGAACACTACATCTTGCTCTCCGATACGCTACTTTGCCCATCTTTGCCCTTGCTGTGTTTAACCTTGCTTAGCCCAACCATACCTTTATTTGCCTTCCATTGATTTACTATCCCGTTCTTTACTTTTGCCGTGTTTTGCCCAACCCGTCTTTCTTTCATTTGCTCTTCATTTCCCTAACTGTGCTTTGTGCTGTCCTACCTTATTTTAATTTTTCTTGATTGGTCTTAACCTGCTGCCATTCTCTGTTCATTTCTTTTGCTTTACTTTGCGTTCACTTTCCTTCCTTTCCAATTCCAGTCTTTTTTTTTTGCTCTGCTTTACCTCGCTCTACTCCATGTTGCCTTGTCCTTCTCCATTACGTCTTGCCTTCCTCTTTCCGTTGCTCTGTTTGTTTTACTCTCTACGTTACGATATAATCGTTGCTAGCGAAGATGAATGAAAGTACATCGTGTTGAATGACTGAATCAATGAATGAATCGATGAATCAATAAGACTACATGCATTTGATGGTGGGATGGTGAATGGTAAATGGTGAATGGTGAATGGTGAATAGTTTAGCTGGGAAGCAACCGATACGACGCGGCGCCTTTGTTCGTTAAACGTAGTCTGCTTGTATCCACGTGATAGTACACGTCTGCTCAGACACATACATGCACAGAAGTGCGACAACAGTTGAGAATTCGGCACGAGAACACACGCTCTCTTATGCACACGAACATGTAAATATACGCATGCAAACATACACACTCTCTCTTTTTCTCTCTCCTCTCTCTCTCTTTCTCTCTCTCTCAAACACACACACACACACACACACACATTAAATGTGACACAAGAAGACGATATATGTATATATATTTATTTATTTATATGTGGATGGTCTTTGCAAAATTATATCCCCAGGATGGCGAGCTGGCAGAATCGTTAGCATGCCGGGCGAAATGCTTCGCGGTATTTCGCCCGTCGCTACGTTCCGAGTTCAAATTCCGCCGAGGTCGACTTTGCCTTTCATCCTTTTGAGGTCGATAAATAAAGTACCAGTTACATACTGGGGTCGATGTAATCGACTAGCCTCGTCCTCCGAAATTTCAGGTCTTGTACATTTAGTAGAAAGGATTATTATTATTATTATTATTATTATTATTATTATTATTAAAGTGATTGTAGGCATCGCTGTATTTGGACCTATGATTTTAATAAACGCTAGCGATTTTAAGGAGAAAATAGATCTGGAGACATTAACTGTTTTCTTCGATGGCTAGTTGACCAG
>NC_069006.1:20280137-20283157 GCF_001194135.2 Octopus bimaculoides
CAGTCCCACTGCGTGATACTTTCGGCAAATATCTTCTACTTTAGCGTCGGGCCGACCAAATCCTTGTGAGTGGATTTGACAGACGGAAACTTTTATCTTTTACTTGCTTCTCGTAATGGACTGCGGCCATGCTGGGGCCCCGCTTTGAAGGGTTTTTGTCGAACATATCGAACTTAATAATTGATTTTTCTTTTCTTTTCTTTCTTTTTTTTTTTTTTTGGCAGAGGTGTGGCTGTGTGGTTAAGAAGCTTGCTTTCTTACCATTCAGTCTAGGGTTCAGTCCCACTGCGCGGCAACTTGGGCAAGTGACTTCTATTATAACCCCAGATTGACCGTGTCTATCTTTTCTTGCGGCCCGAATGCAAGAGGCCGAGTTGGAGTTCTTTCAAAGGATCACTCGGGTAATGTTACTTGATGGATTCCCAAACGTGACCAACTAAGACAAAGTTGTCTTGGCTTGAAGAATCTCTTGTGATTCTTTCCTGAGACATTCCAATCACATGTCCATTGTACAAGAGCTGTGACCTCTCAATGCGGAGAAGAAGCTGCTCGGCCTAGAGAGACTCCTTGATCTCCGAGCTATGCACCTTGTCTAGTAATGTTACTCCACACATTATTCGGAGTTGTACGAATGACTCTATTTTGTCTGCCTGTATTCGCCATCGTACTCTTTCGATCATTATCCAACATTCATTAGATTGTTATTACATTAAACGCCTTTTAAATCTGTCATTCTTTTGAGAGTAAAGATAAAAATGTTGGCCTATCTTCATGTTTGACGGTTATAATTCTGCCGATGGATATGAAGGCAATTTTGATGTTTTTAAAGTCGAGGCAGAACACAAAACGGAAAGAAATGTGAACATTACTAGCAACGGTTATAGAAAAAAAATCCATTAGGCAGTCTTGAAGAAAAAAGACATTGATCATAGGATTACAGTTGACAACGATATTGAATTAATCCAAATTTCTTCAGATCAGGATATTATTGCTAGCATGGTTAATGGTTAATCCCCTCCAAAATCAATCGAGATGAAATAATTTGTTTCGACAAAGATGATACTGCAAACGAAACAAGTGGAAAGGTGTTTTGGTATCAAGTTCTATGGTGAATAGACACGATTCTGTCTTATTTTTTAGTATAATCCATATTTCTCTAAGTGTACATGATTAAAAATGGGATGATCGCTACAAAGGAAATGTCTACGAAAGAAAGTTACTTTTAGACAGATGAGTTTGGATTATGTATGTATGGATCTGGGTGAGTGGTTGGGTATATGTATGTAAACCTACGTAGATTGAACAAGAATTTACCAACAGGATTAGTCGATTTTCGAAACTTATTTATTTCGAAAATCGACTAATACTTTATCTTTACCAATTAGCCAATCCCAGTGAAACATGCAGTCAGTTTGTTTGTATACACAACAAATCCAGCGGCTTCAGAGAACCGGAATGTCTAATTTGCATGCAATGTTTTATTTGTTACTAGCTTAAAAACCGCTCTCCGTGCGGACTTTTAAGCTGGCCCCTGCAGAGGGCTAATTGGGCTTCCGTCTACCAAATCCACTCAGAAAGCCTTGGTCTCCCCGAGGCATTAATTGAAGACACTCGCCCTAGCTGCTGCGCAGTGGAACTGAACTCAGGACATAGTTGGGAAGCAAGCGTCTTAACCACACAGGAACGCCTGCGTCTATATATATATATATATATATATATATATATATATATATATATACGTTTGTGTTTGGTGTGTATGTGTGTTGTGTACGTGTGTATGAATGTATGTATATTCCTGACAGTTAAGTCAATTGATTGATAAGACTGTGTCCTGAAGCTGACCCACATCAGGTCCGGTATCTGTTTCTGACAGTTAAGTCAACAGATTGATAAGAATGTGGTCTGAGTGTGAATGAAATAGATAAGGTCCTTAATTTTTGAACAAACAGCCAGATTGATTAATCGATAAACTGATATATGGGGCTGTAACAGATTGATGACAGTACGCTGTTTTCAACAGACAGCAGAACTGATTGGAAAACTATAGTCTGAAGCTGAACTATATCGATAAGTTACCTATTTCTTCACACCGAGACGATGTTGAGAAGAGGTCCCCAACTAAAAGACTAATACCCAGCCGTTGATCATTTGGTGCTGGGCCGCACATACAGAGCAGATTTCTAAATTTTATTTCTATTTTATAGTCTATTGCAGTCTGAAGAGTGTTTTTGCATTATATATGTATTATATATATAATTTATGTAGTATATAATTAATTTATGTAGTATATAATTAATTTATGTAGTATAATTTATGTGGTATACAAACAGAACAAATTTAACCATTTCTCTGTAGTTTAAAAACAAAATCAAGAACAACCTCCATCGATTTTCGAACCTAATTAGGGTTTCATTATAGATGTCTACATCACTTTGACCAATTCCAGAGAAATAAGCAGCCAGTCTGTTTATATACGAAAGCCATCCAGTAAGTTTATAGAACTGGCATTACTAATCCGTATACCATAAGTATTTAACTCTTTATTTGATATCGGGGGCTTGCCAACAGGGATCCTAGTCCCCACAGTATCAAGATATGATATGATATATGTAAACTATGCAGTAGATATATAAACAAGGTCAATTTAACTATTACCCTGTGTTATATATGGAGGGTACATCAGCCGAAACGTTGTGTTAACAACAAACAAGATGAGGACAAATATCTGTCAAATGTAAATAATATATATATAGGTATATGATAGGATTGCTTCAATGATCAAGGGGTAGTCTGTAGTATCTAAGCAACCAGGGGACAGTTAAATCCGAAGGCACTCCTGGAGATTACTTGTGTGGGTACCGTCTTTGTTAGAAGGTATCCAGAGGCAGGTAATTTATCGTTTAAATCGCAGTTTATAATTATAATTAAATTCTCCATTCTCCACTTAATTTTAATTATATATATATATATATATATATATATATATATAATTATGTGTATTTCTTCTATCTTAATGAATA
>NC_069006.1:20283616-20284680 GCF_001194135.2 Octopus bimaculoides
CAGCATTTGGAAGGTTTTACAAATTTTCAAAGTTCCAGTGGTGGCTTAGATCTGAAGTCATCGAATCAGATTTCCCTTTTCTGGTTTTGAGAAATGTATGTATGTAGGTGTATATATATGTAGGTGTATATATATGTAGGTGTATATATATGTAGGTGTATATATATGTAGGTGTATATATATGTAGATGTATATATATGTAGGTGTATATATATATGTATATGTATGGGAGAATGTACGAAAAAAACAACAACAGACGAGAACAGGTGGTGTAAACAACAAAAGGATGTATTAGTATGACGCTCGGGAATACGGAAAGTCTTTGACGTTTCGAGCTACGCTCTTCAACAGAAAGAATACGGAGAAAACAAGGAGAAAAACACGGAGAAAAAAAATTGAATAGTGTTCGGTCAGCGGTCAATCATAGTATATATGTATATGTATATGTATATGGATAAAGTAGTCACAGACGTTCACAGTGAATACCCAATCATCCTGAGTATGTAACTGTTTTAGCCGATGCACAATAGACTTAATTATAAACATTGTTTACACGCGATGACTATTAAGATTAATTAAAGTCACTTAATTACCGCTTTTTAGTACATTTTATAAACAAAACGCAGCAAGATTAATTAAACTGATTTAATCATTGTTTTCTAGTGCATTATATAATTATCCATATTGTATTTTAGCTGCTAAAGAGCTTCCATATATGAACAATATTTATAACTGTATCTATTGTGTGCCGACTCCGACGTTAACACTCTCTACGTCACTTCCGATTTGTACCTGAGGTGGCGGGCAATATGGTGGGTCTTTCATCGAGGATCCGTTCGACAAGTTAGTTTACTTATATGTGTGTGTGAGTGTGTCTATCTATCTATCTATCTATCTATCTATCTATCTATCTATCTATTTGTCTGTTTGTTTCTCGTCAACCGGTGTTGGTTTGTTTATGTCTCTGTAACTTAGCAGTTCGGCAAAACAGAGACCAGTACAATAAGTAGTAGACTATAAAAATAATATGTAGTGGGGATGGAGTCTAATGTGTTCGACTAAAA
>NC_069006.1:20284891-20285753 GCF_001194135.2 Octopus bimaculoides
ACGTGCGTATTATAGTGTTAGTTGTAAACAACGAGGTTACACGCTGGTTATTGTATTCATGTATTTATTTATATTTTTTGTGAAAAACTTTGAAGTGGCCATTACACACACACATACAGACACTCCAATACGAGGTTGTGGTGAAAAATCCTTGGTTTTGGATCAAAGAAAATAAAAGGGGCATCAGGTAATTATGATTTTATTCAGCATATTCCCTTCTCAGATTCACACATTTATTGCAGCAGTCCTTTCAGTTTTTCTAAGCCCCATAAAAGAACTTGGAAGGTTGGGCTTCCGACCGAGAACTTCGTGATACCGTAAAAGCCATGAACCTTTTTCAGCACGCGATTATTTAATAAGCGGTGCTGAAATTTACAATCTGTAAATAATAACAATAATATATTTTTTATAAGCTTGAAACTTACAAAAGATATATTATTATTATTATTTACAGGCACACACACACACACACACACGCACACACAATAGGGGCTTCTGGAAAATTCCTGGCTTTGAGTAAAAGAATGATTTTATTCAACATATTCCCATCCCAGACTCGCACACTTACTGCAGAGGTCCTTAAGTTTTTCTAAGTCCTGTAAAAGTCTGTCATACCGGCCATGACGAAGGGAAATAGCCCTGAAACTCGAGTCGCCTTTATATATTTATATTTATATATTTGATCCTTTATATTGAACACTCAATATTTCATCTACATTCAATACTTTATTTCATGGTGCCATCCATTTTTATTTTATATTATATATTGTATATTATATTATATATTGTATATTCCATATTCTATACCCCACATTGGTTCTGCAGGAATATAAATAAAACATAAAAAACAGACAGTGTTGGA
>NC_069006.1:20287376-20289871 GCF_001194135.2 Octopus bimaculoides
TGTATATGAAATTTTGAGTTTAGTTCACGGACTCCCCAGTTCTACCTTTGTGGACCACCAGGAGTCCGTAGACCCCAGGTTGGGAACCACTGCTTTAGGCGTAGGCATGGTTAAGCAGCCTGTCTTGCAAGCACATGATTTCGGGTTCAGTCCCGCAGCGCAACACCTTGGTGGAGTCTTCCAACAATGACTTGTGAGTGGTAGATGGAAACTGCGTGGAATCCTGTTGTACACACACGTGTGTGTGTGTGTGTGTGTGTGAGTGTGTGTGTGTGTGTGTGTGTGTGTGTGTGTTTGAGTACGTGTATATTTGCGTTTGTCTTTCTACTCCACCAGTGCTTGACAACCGGTGTTGGTTTGTTTCCCTCCACCGAACCTAGCAGTAAAGAGACCAAACTTTAAGAAATAATTACTTAAGTCCGTTTATTCGACTAAACACTTCAAGATGGTGCCCCAGCATGGGCGTAATCTAGTGTCTGAAACCAATAAAACGTAAACGATAAACAAAACGTGCATTTGATAAATTCTTGATTCATTAATATTTTGCTCACTTCGACCCCAATACTGTACTTATTTTATAGACCCTAAAAAGAATGAAAGACAAAGGCGACCTGGACGGAATTTGAACTCAGAACGTAAAGACGAACGAAACACTGTTATGCATTTTGTCCGGTGTGCTAACGATTCAGCCAACTCACCGCTTTAGTGTTTTTATAGATATTTGTTTCACATTTTGACACAAAGCCAGTCAATTACATCGACCCCAGACTCCACCTCGTACTTATTTTATCGACCCAGGAAGTGATGAAAAGCAAAGTCGACTCCGGCGGAATTTGAACTCAGAGCATAAAGACGGATGAAATGGCGCAAAGCATTTTGTCCGGCGTGCTGACGATTCAGCCACATTATCGCCTTAATAATGATAATAATAATCCTTTCTACTAAAGATACAAGGCCAGAAATCTGGTGGAGAGGACTAATCGATTACATCGACCCCCAGTGTTTCACTGGTACTTCATTTATCGACCCCGAAAGGAGGAAAAGCAAAATCGACCTCGGTGGAATTTGAACTCAGAAAGTAGCGGCGAAAGAAATACCGCTAAGAATTTCGTCCAACGCGCTGACGATTCTGCCAGCTCGCCGTCTTAATGATGACGATAGTGACGACGACGACGATGATGATGATGATGATGATGATAGTAGTGGTGCTGGCGGTGGTGGTGGTGCTAGTGGCAGACGTGTGAGAAAACGATGCTACCCAATGCATTTGGTTTTTCTGCAGCTCAAATTTCCGGAAATGAACTATAGCACTGACTTGGTGACCTGTACTGCGACATCGTTGTTGTCATGTGACACAGAAGCATAACAGACAACACGAGATGTTTTTTTTTGCATAAACAAGCAAACACTCAGGAACACACACGCACACACACGTACACACATACACACACACATCCACATGCAGAGAGAGAGAGACAGACAAACAAAGAAAGGCATATATATATATATACACATACGTATGTATGTATGTGTATATATGTATATGCACAAACAACTATATACATTATATATATATAATTGTACATGCCCTCACACGCTGTGGCATAGTGAAAATACACACATGCACACATGCATATGCACATATATAAACTGTCATATACGTGTGTGTTTGCGTCTGTGTGTGTATGTGTGTGTGTTCGTGTACGCACACACAAACCTCGCACACGTGTAAGCATTCACACACAAAATGTATACCTCCACAAACATGTTCACAAACATGCACATATTCACGCAATGATGCAAACACACACACACACACACACACGCACACATAAATACAGACATCCGCGCATGGGGTAACAGACGCACAAGGACCCACACACATATACACGCACATTCATGCACATACACATATGCACACACGTTATATAAGTCATCAGTCATCACTCATCCTTTATTTCTTTAAGGATGACCAGATAGTCCTCATCACTCCGACAGATGAACGTGGAATATTTAACTTAATAATCACTCAGTGTGACTAGCACTGACCAGACTCCACAGAAGAAACCTTTATTGTTCAACAGAGAGGAAAACAGCTTCGACAACGTAGTGTGGAGAACAGAGAGCAAGTGAAGGCAAGTAAGACCTCCTGGCCACCAACTGCATCCGCCTTCATCCCTAATCATCTTGACCTGATATTGACACTGGATTGAAGATGGTACACAGACTAAAGAGTAAGGCTGCCGGTACACAACTCTACTTCACTTTGAACAAAGTCATTGTAAAAGTCATCCTTGAGAATGACTAGATTCGTCGCCCGTGTTTCTCTCCTTATTCCTTTCTGTGTTCCTTTCTGTGGAAGAGCGTCGGCTCGAAACGTTAAAAGACTTTTTCAATTCCCGAGCATTATACTAATACATCTGTTTGTTTTCTACACCACCTGCCTTCGTCTTTTGCTTTTTTTTATGAATTCTCCCTATATACATATATATATA
>NC_069006.1:20290604-20293596 GCF_001194135.2 Octopus bimaculoides
ACGGCAGCGACCTGATTAATAATAGTAATAATAATAATAATAATAATAATAATAATAATAATAATAATAATAATAATAATATAATAATAGTAACATCGTTAGGAATGAGAACCCAGGTTCGAAATTTCCCCAAGACACCTGACGAAGGCTGGAGGGTATATCAGCTGAAACGTTGTGTTAACAACAAACAAGATGAGGACAAATATCCGACAAATGTAAATAATGTAAATACTGTAAACCTAAAACGTCTTAGATAAGGACCTTGAAATTTCTACTCGTCAAGTAAGCCTATTTTTAAACTAAGGTGGGTTAGTAAATGCCTGTGTTTCATAGAGGTTAGGGTGTTATTTCTAGCAAGTCGCTCATCAATAGGAAGCGGCACCTTCGTTAATCTGTCGTTCTTATTCACCAAATCGTGGTAGATAGATAGACGTGCATAGTCAAACGTAGAGTGCATGTGCACTCACCGCGTTGCCTTTGCTGCACATGTTAGCTGCAGCGTGTCTCTGTGTCACAGTCTACCACGACCACCACCACCACCACCACCGCCAACAACAACAACAACGCCACCACCACCACTGCCGAAAACACCCACCGTCACGAGCACCCTACCGTTGCAACTACCGTTCGTACCTTCCCACTCAGTCTTACTGTCTCGTTCGAAGTTGTGTGCGATAATACGTAAGTTTCCCGCTCACTGCTTCTTTTATATGAAAGAGAATAGGAAAAAAACTACAATAACAACGACGTCGAAGACGGTAGCAGCAATAGGAACAACAACAACAACAACAATAGCAGCAACAAAAGCAGCAGTAACATGGAGAGACTGTACTTAGAAGATCCTACGCTCGCTCCATCATTACTGAAAACGAGACCTGTATACACACGGAAATACATTACACACACCTACATATATGTGTATGAGTAATATACTCATGGTTCTGGGTCCAGTCCCTCTGCGTAGCACCTTGGGCAAGTGTCTTCTACTATGACCTAAGGCCGATCGAAGCCTTGTGAGTAGATTTGATAAACGGAAACTAAAAGAAGCCTGTCGCGTGTGTGTCTTTGTCCCGGTGTTTTCCTCCACACACAAACCGCTTGACAACCGGTGTTGATGTGTTTACGTCCTCGTGACTTAGCGGTTCAGCAAAAGAAACCGATGTAATAAATACCAGATTTAAAAAAAAAAAGAAAAAAAAAAGAAAAATGTACTGTGAGTGGGGGGTACTTTCGACTATAAATTCCTCATGGCGGTGCCCCAGCATGGCCGCAGTTTAATGATGAAAACAAATAAAGGATAAAAGATAATAGATGTTTCGAATCGAAAAGATATTAAAATGATAAAAAAAAAATTTTTTTAATTCATTATTCGCAATTACATTTCTGGTCATGGGGAACAAGTCAAAGTTTTGCTTAAGCTCACCGTTCCAGTTGAGACGACCAAGATGTTGTCTAATGCTTTTAGTTTCATAGGTTTGACGGGTGAAGTCGTCTGATTCTATAGAGATTACTACAACACGAATTTTGGCTGTGTGCAACGTCAAGGCAACAGACAACATATTTAATTGATAAAAACCGAAACTTGAAAGGGACTTTATTGGCATTGACTCTGCCGGTACGCATTGTCCACTACTGTCTCCAAACAACTGCTGATCTGTTGCCAATTGATATCGAAACACTTTTCCTACGTTTGTTCTGTAGTTCATAGCTAGGAACACTACTCAGTAGAGTAGTTAATTAACAAATATACAGAAAGCAATTTCAATTATGAAAAATAGGAGTGAGTGTGTGTGTGTTTTATATTACTCTTTTACCTTTTTGTGTTCCAGTCATTTGACTGCGGCCATGCTGGAGCGCAAGGCCTTTAGTGGAACGAATCAACCCCAGTACCTATTCCTTGCAAGCCTGGTACATATGCTATCGGTCTCTGTTGCCGAACCGCTAGTTTACGAGGACGCAAACACACCAGTGTCGTTTGTCAAGCGATGGCGGGGTGACAAACACAGACACACAAACATATACATACATACATACATACATACACACGACGGGCTTCTTTCAGTTTCCGTCTACCAAATCCACTCACAAGTCTTTGGTTGGCCCGAGGCTGTAGTAGAACAAACTTACTCAAGGTGCAACGCAGTGGGCCCGCGACTCCCCAGTGCGTAACTAGTACTTAATTTATCGACCTCGAAAGAATGAAAGGCAAAGTCGACCTCGGTGGAATTTGAACCCAGAACATAAAGACAGACGAAGTACCTCTAAGCATTTCGCCCGATGTGCTAACGTTTCTGCCAGCTCACCGCTTTATTTTCACTTTGTTAATATTTGAAAAGTGTTCTCCTATATTTTTTTTTTAATTGCAAAGTCTTTGACCAGATCCTCAAACTGGATCTTATGTAATACATCTGCTTCTTGATATGCAATTCAAAATAGAGACAATAATAAACCATAAAATATATTTTTTAGCTTTCACTACGAAACAAAACTACCATTAAGATGCATTCTTCCACTTCATTTATATATGAAAAGTTATCTCTCACTTTTTTATAATTGAAAAGTTTTTGATCATATACTCACTATGACATCATGAACACTTGGAAATTATATTATAAGTCTACCTCAGGCTTAACATCGCAGATGAAGTCGATGCTTGTTCTCACAATAGTAAACTAAACGAAGGGGGAAATGTAGTGCTAAGCTCAAAGGTGTGACGATTCACTCGGCTCTAGAATCGAACCTACGATCTTATGATCGTCAGTCCGAAACCCAAACTATCGCACTATGCGCCTTGTACCTAGAGTAGAAAAGGTGCGTGACGTAGTAATTTGTATTCGTGTGTGTGTGTGTACATGCAGTGTGTGTGTGGGATGTGTGGGGTGTGTGGGTGTGCGTGTGTGTATTTGTGTGTGTCTTGAAAAAAATGTTTACATGTTTCACACGAGTAAGTTTATATTAAATACAAAAGGAGAAAAACCAGAAGTGCTTAAAA
>NC_069006.1:20293681-20294582 GCF_001194135.2 Octopus bimaculoides
ATATATATATATATATATATATATACAGAGAGAGAGAGGGAGGGAGAGAGAAAGACATACAAGCTGATATATACACACATACATATATGCATGTCTGAATATATATATATATACCTACATATAAACAGAGTTTTCTCTGTTTACCCAGCGTACACACACCTGCTAATCATCGTATGCTCGCGCATACATGCATACACACGCGCATACACATGCACACACATAACCTTAAGCACATTTACATACATACGCACACACGCGTACACACACGTACCCACACACACATACACACAAGCACGCATGTACGCTCACACACACTCGTTTATTTCCCTATCATATCAAACTGTTACACACACACACCCGTGCATATTCACATAGACACACCCACACAATGGCTTCACTCAATACACTTTCTCATGTAACGTTTACGTAGTCTTTCTGGTTTTTTTCCTCCTACCTCTACTCTCAATTTGGCGTTGGATTTCTACTTCTCTAAACTCTCTCTTCATTTCTTTCTTTCTTTCTTTCTTTCTTTCTTTCTTTCTTTTTCCCTCTCTCTCTCTCTCTCTCTCACACACACACACACACATACACACACACAAACAAACACACACGCACGCACACTTTCTGTTTATTTGTACCTCCCACTCTGCATATCTCTTTCTGTAAACTCAACTGCACTGTCATGTTTACATACATACATGCATAAACACACACACACACACACACACACACACACATACGCACATACAGGCATACATACATACACACGCACGTTCATACACGTATATACATGCATTCATAATAAATACAAACATATCCATGCGTATATACATGCATGCATACGTATATGCTTACATATGTATATATATATATATATGCATATATATATACATACATACAT
>NC_069006.1:20295047-20295881 GCF_001194135.2 Octopus bimaculoides
ATATATATATATATATAGTGCGTATGTAGCATGTGGGCGCATGACCGAGTGGTTAGGGTATTGGTCTATCGATCGCGAGATTGTAATTTCGATTCCCAGACTCGGCGGCACATTCGAGTTCTTAAACAAAAAACATTTCCTTTTACGTTGCTCTGCGATCGCACTTCGACATCCGACGAGTGGACACACTCGTGCACCTTGTATGGGCAACCATCGATGTGATGAGGGGACTGAGCTTACTAGCCCTCGACCGTCGTTTAGTGACGGAAGAATCCGGGATAAATATATATGTCAGTGCATGAGTATACGTGTGAGTACATGTGAGTGTGTATGTGTATGTGTATGTGTGTTTATAGATTGTGGTCGATTAAGGAAAAAAAAAGCTTTCTTTTCTGTATGTATGTGTGCGTGTATGTCTATGTGTATGTATGTGCGTGTATGTGTGTACGTGTATGTATGTATGTGTATGTGTGTATGTGTATATGCATGTATGTGAGCATGTATGTATCAAAGCCATGCTGGAGCACCTCCTTCATACAGTAAAGTGGGGTACAAGGGTCTCAGGTACCTCATTTTACTGCCCCCCCCCTTAATTCTACTCGCTCTGTGTCTACTTATCTATTTATTTCTCATTCTATCCGTCTTTCTGTCCGCCTGTCTGTCTCTCTGTCTGACTGTCTACCTCTCTTTCTCTATCTATCTGTCCATCTCTCTCTCTCTCTCTCTCTCTCTCTCTATCTATCTATCTGTCTATCTGCCGGTCTGTCTGTTCCTTTTATGATCGTCTGCTATTTTCCCAATCTTTCCTTCTTCCTTCTTGCTCTACCCCCCCCC
>NC_069006.1:20295899-20298010 GCF_001194135.2 Octopus bimaculoides
CATACACACTTCTTCCGTCTCTCTGCCTCTCTGTCTCTCTTTCTTCATATCCATGTGTTCGTCTATATCTCAGTCATATCTATCTAAAGCACTCTTTTGCCGCCTCTCTCCTCCCCTCCTCCTCCTCCTCCTCATCATCATCATCATTATCATCATCGTCGTAGTCGTCGTCGTCCTCCTCATCATCATCAGTGTCATCGTCATCTGTTTCATCGTCTCCATCTGCCCGATCCAATCTCTTTCCCCACTCTCTCTCTCTCCCTCTCCCTCTCTTTCTCTTTCTCTCTCTCTCTCTCTGCCTTTCTATCTCTTTCTTCTCCTCTCCAATCTCCCCTACCAACGCTCACTCACTCATTCACTCACTCACTCACAATCTGTCGTGTCTATCAATAACCCTTCTCTCTACCTCATCCCCCCCAGCCTTTTTCTCTCGTTCTTTCCTCCTACCACCACTGTCACCTCCACCACCACCACCACCACCACCTCAGTTTCTCACACACATTTCCCTCTCTTTCTCTCTCTCTCTCTCTCTCTCTCTCTCACACACACACACAAACACAAACACGCACCCACTCACTCACTAACTCACTCACTCTCTAACTCGTTCTATCTATCTATCTATCTATCTATCTATCTCACTCTCTCTCTCTATCTCTTTCCTCACTCTCTTCCTCACACACTCATTGGAGGACTCTTCACATTCTGCTAAATGTTATCATAGCACACCGTTCACGGTTTTTCTTCCCCCCCTACCGACACCTTACCCGATGCTTTTCCTATTGAAAGCTGCCGACCCGTTTTGATAGATACTTAGGTATTTACAAATGGGTGGCTCACCGAGGTAGGTTTCATTCTTTTCTTACCCCTTCCTTTTCTTCTTTAAAACAAAAAACAACACACCTTTTTTTTTTCCCAAATCGAACGAAATCTATAAACATTCGCTATCATTTCAGTCATGCTATTTTCTCCCTGCAGTGCAAACACACATCTATCAACATATCTCTCTCGTTCTCTTTATTTTTCATTAATAATTATTCTCACAATAGTTTTTCAATTTAGTAAATCAGTTCAACAACTCACATCTTCACTCAGTCGTTCTACTTTATTCGCTTGCCCCTATTCCCAAACAATAATATACCTGCCTATTTCTGCTTCCATATACCTGTCTGTTGATCGTGTCGCTCGCTGAATCTGTAATGTGGTGTGTTTATTTACCTACCTGTACGCTCTCTCAATCTACCTATCGGTCTATCTCATCTGCCGTTTCTTCTCGACTGTCTGTAATGTCTTTCCAATCTTCTTGTCTATCTATCTATCTATCTATCTATCTATCTATCTATCTATCTATCTATCTATCTGGTTTGTCTCTGTTTTTTTGATCGTTTCCTCGTCCATGTTTTTCATTCTGTCTTGTCCCTATGTCTGTCTCTCTCTAATTTTCTTTCTTTTCTCTTTCTATCCCCCCCTCTCTCTCTCGTTCCATTCTATCTATACTAATGTATCTATATGTCTAAACATTTACCTACCTACATTTCTGTAGTCTGTCTTACCTGGTCAATTAATTCTTTCTATTCACGCATACATATACGTACGTACATAACATAACATAATATACATGCATGCATACATACATACATGCATGCATGCATATTTACAAACATACATATATACACACTTCTGTGTGTGTGTCTGTGCCTGTGTGTGTGTGTGAATTTTACCTTGCAATCTATAATGCATGTCCGTTGTCATTTTACCTCTCGGCCTGTCTACCTACTTATGTACGTATGCATGTTTGTATGCATGTATATATATATATGTATGTATGTATGTATGTATGTATGTATGTATGTATGTATGTATGTATGCATGCATGTATATGCATGTTTGTATTTATCTATCTCCCTCTCTCTCCTTCCCTCTCTCTCTTTCTCTCTCTCTCTCTCTCTCTCTCTCTGTATATATATAATATACAATACATACTATATACATGCATATATATACACACATATATATATATATATATATATGTATGTATGTATGTATATATATGTATATATATATGTATGTATATATATATATGCATATGTATGTATACATATATATGTATAGAT
>NC_069006.1:20298481-20299206 GCF_001194135.2 Octopus bimaculoides
CACACACACACACACACACACACACACACACACACACACACACACCTACACACGCACGCACACAACCAACTCCACTTATCTAATCGTTGACAATAGCAATAGCAACAACTATATATTTCTTTTCTACTATTTATATATCGCCTCGATTGTTTGTTTATTGCTTGGCTGTCTGTCTGTCTGCCTGGTTGGCTGGCTGGCTGGCTGGTTGGATGGTTGGCTGGTTGCTTGGTCTTCTCTCTCTCTCTCTCTCTCTCTCTATCTACCTACCTATCTATCTTTATCTATCTTTCCATCTATCTATCTATCTATCTATCTATCTATCTATCTATCTATCTATCCATCTATCAATTCATCTCTGTCTGTCCTACTCTCTTTCTACCCATATAAACTTTTTATCACCTGATTTCTCGTCAGTTGCTTCTGTTTAAACCCGGTGTCAGCCCCGGTCCATGACCATCACCTCATCTATTCAAACAAAATACAAACATTTTATTCAATGTTATCCCTCCTAAGAAAGCATAGTGTTGCTTGAGAGAGTTTAAGTTTTGGCTGCTATTTCTAGCAAATCGAAGAGGCGCTTTTGTTGTTTAGTTTCATGTCAAACCCGATCCAACAGTTTCAACCGTGACTATCCCGTCTTATTGTTTTCTTTCTTCAGATATTGTGCATTTAAGATTCCATTATCCAATGATTCCTTTTTTTTTGTGACGGTTGATATAATTTAA
>NC_069006.1:20299591-20300569 GCF_001194135.2 Octopus bimaculoides
AGATTCCATTATCCAATGATTCCTTTTTTTTTGTGACGGTTGATATAATTTAAGGGCTATTTGGCTGTTATTTCTTGCAAATCAATGAGACACTTTTGTCGGTTACTTTGATGCCACAGCCGATCCAACAGTTCTATGATAAAAAAATGTTCCTAGCGTGACAACCCTGTTTTAATTTTTTTTTCCTTTCCTCCGACATTGTATATTTACGACGTGTTCTTCACTTTTTTGAGACGGTAGATATAATTTAAGGGTGATTTGGCTGCTATTTCACGCTTGACTAATTACCATGATCTAGAGATTCCACTTGCTACCTCGAGATCCGTGCTGGGTTCGAACATGCAAAACAATTCTCGTCTCCATGTTAGACGTGACATCTACGAGAGCACAGAACTCTACATGGGTGATCAGTTTGCTAGAAAGAACAGCTAAGTTCTCTTTCAAATCTCAAATCGATCGTCTTAAAGAAATCACTTTATTACACACACACACACATACACGGACGTGCGCGCAACACACACACACGCACACACGTTTACTCACGCACTCACAGACATACACACTCATTCGCAAACAAACACATGCACTCACACATACATACGCGCACACGTGTGCACACACTATTACACACATGTACACACACTCATGCTCACACAATCACATACACTCACACATGCACACGCACACATACACACATACACACACTTTCACACACTCATTTACACAATCTCACTCTCATATACAGTCATACACACACACACGTACTCTCATATCCTCTCACATACACTCATGCGCTCGCACCCATACACACACATACTCTCTCACACTCACGCGTACACAACCACGCACACACGCAGTAACACATTCTCACACACACTCACGCACGCACAAATCATACACACACAATCATGAACACACGCAGTGACACACACACACACTCTCTCTCTCTCTCTCTCTCTCTCTCTCTCACGCACACAC
>NC_069006.1:20304545-20305677 GCF_001194135.2 Octopus bimaculoides
ATATATATATATATATATATACATATTTACGACAGGCTTCTTTCAGTTTCCGTCAACCAAATCCACTCACAAGGCTTTGGTCGGCCCGAGGCTATAGTAGAAGACACTTGCCCAAGGTGCCACGCAGTGGGACTGAACCCGGAACTTATGTGGCTGGTAAGCAAGCTACTTACCACACAGCCACTCCTATACACACATACGCACACCACTCCATACTCTAAATCTAAAACTGCACTAGGATCACGGCCAGAACGATTTTTAAATGGTAAACCTGATCTGGGCCAAGTCATTAACAACCACCCGCAGCACAACAGCCGAATTTTTCCAGCTATGTCATGTTAGCCTTGTTACGCAGCTATATCCACTCTGTAGGAGATTGCCTAATGAGGGGCAAATTACACTATTTAACCTCTTTTTCTTAATTATCCGAGTCGAGGAGGACAAAAAAAAAAAAAAAGCCAAAAAAAAGACCAAAAAGAGCCTTACTCTTAGCTATCAAGTTTCCGGTCTGTACAAAATACCGATATCTCTACATGCATTCATATTTTTGTCGTTCAATCCTTCACCTTTAAGCTCTCTCTCTCTCTATCCTTCTCTCTCTCTCTCTCTCTCTCTCTCTCTCTCTCTCGTGCTCGCTCTCCCACTTCATCTCTCTATCATTATCTCTCAATCTCTCCCTCCTTTCCGTCTGCAATCTTGTGGCAAGAAGTGTTTATTTGGTTCTGTGGTATTTTTCTTTCTCGTCAAACTGTTCCCTCTATCATTATATACATACATACATACATACATACATATGTATGTATGTGTGTGTGTGTGTGTGTGTGTGTGTGTAGATATGTATACGTGTATATGTATATATATGTGTGTGCTTGTAGGTATGTATGTATGTATGTGAATATATATATACACAAATATACACATACATATGTATATATGCATATATATATGTATGTGTGTGTATACATATATATTTTATGCTTACACACACACACACACACACACACAGACATACACACAACATACACACACACACACACACACACACACATATATATATATATATATACATATTATTCCTCCTTCAGCTCTTAATCTATTAATGCTTCTCACCCTCACCCACACACACACTCTC
>NC_069006.1:20306573-20309533 GCF_001194135.2 Octopus bimaculoides
GCTAGTTTTAAAATATAGAATTTCTATGGGGTCTACGGGAGTAAAATAGTAATCAAAAGTAAAAAAAAAATGTTACCTTCTCGAGTTATGTCGACTCACAAGGGCCGGTTTCCCAGTTTCATAGCGTATAAATTCCCCACCTGGATGGGACGCCGGTCCTTTGCAGGGTTACTCATTTTTGTTAGTTGAGTGGACTGAAGCAACATGAAACGAAGTGTTTTGCTCAAGAAAACAATGCATCACCCGGTCCTAGAATCGAAACCACAATCTTACGATCATGAGTCCAACACCCTAACCACCGAGCCACGCACCTCCATGAAAGTAAAGTTCCTTCCCGAGTTATATGGAGTCATAGACGGTTGGACGATATCCAGTCTCATGCCTGAAGGTGTAATGACAATTACTTCGGATAGAACTTGAAGGAGGTGCCTGAGCACCGTTTACTGGCAAAGTGTAGCTTCGAGATGAGGGATTCTCACCGGGTCAGGTCGTTATTTCTTTGTACTGAGAGGTCAAGGCTCTCGTACTACGGCTATGTGGTTAGAATGTAACAGGAAAGAATCACAAGATGGATTCGTCAAGCTGAACCAATTGACAGGAGACCTAGGGTAGAACCAAGAATGAGCTGGCTGGATAATATCCATAGCCTCAATTGATCACGCCAGAAAGTGTATTGACGGCTGTTTCTGATAAGAGCCTTTGAAAGAGGTGCATGAGGATTCTACCCTCACGATTCTCCCAGGATTATTATCCGGGATAGATGAATGGGTGGATAATTGAAAGCAGAAGGTAATCGCCTCGTCCGCAGCATTTGAGGTAAGCCGTGTAGACGAATGAGGTCGATGCCTTTTCGCAATGATTCGGCATTTCTAAAAGTGCAAAACAATGTAGAGGGTGAGAGCAGCTCTTGATTAACCATTAATCAAAATAAGAACGTGCTTAGAGCATCAAGGGGAAGGTGGGAGTGGCACCACAGAAATGGTAAATGGTTTACTGCACAAAAGAAAATCACTTTAAACTTGCTGAAATAATATTCGAAAATATAATTTCGAAGTGTCATAGTAAGGATCTAATCAAAGACTTTGCAATTAAAAAAGAATGTAGGAGAAAACTTTTCAAATATTAATAAAGTGGAAGTATACAAAAATAAACATTATTTTCCATCTTATTGTTAGTTTTGTTTCATTTTGAAAAATGAGTAATTTATTTCTGGCTTATTATCATTTATATTTTGAATTACATATCTAGAAGCAGATGTGTTACATAAGATTAATTTTGCGGATCTGATCAAACACTTTACAACTAAAAAGAGTAGAACACTTTTCAAATATTAATAAAGTGGAAGTATACAAAAATAAACATTATTTTCCGTCTTGCTGTTTAGTTTTGTTTCATTTTGAAAAATAAGAATTTATCTTATGGTTTATTATTGTTTGTACTTTGAATTATGGGGGGGAAACCAAAATCTTTTAAGTGCTTAGGCGCCTCTAGGAGTCTTAATACGGCTCTGAGTGAGACATAGGTAGTATGACGAGGAAATATGAGTACATTACGTGGACAATGAGGAGCGGATATTCAGAAAAAACAGAGAGCATAGAAGTAAAGGTACAATAGAAAAGATATCGTGTTTATGAGGCCGTTATTGTACTGTGTTGGAGAATGAGCCTTTGCCAGTGAACGTTGAAAATCATTATCTGCGTAGCAACAACACCAACACAGATATGGAAACACTTCTGTAAAGTAGGTCGATTATCAGTAACAGTGTAAAGTTAGAGTGTTTCCTGCTTCTGAAGAGGTTAACTAGTATTTAACTTAATTTATATTAACGTGACTTAGGTGACTTTGACCGAAAGTTTAAATCTAGAACAAACCGAACTAGCGACACTTGTATCAAATAACACAAAACACTTGGAAGAAAAGTTGTTACAATAGTATTTATGTTAAACAAATAAAACTGATCAATACAGCCTTGGTGTTAGAAACATGTACAGTCTTATCTATCTATCTATCTATCTATCTATCTATCTATCTATCTATCTATCTATCTATCTATCTGTTTGTCTATCTAGTTGTCAGTCTGTCTGTATATTTTCCTACCTACCAATCTATACACGCTTATATTTGTATAATATATAAACACACACACACACACACACAAACACAAACACACACACATACACACACATGGTTGTTTATATTAATTTATATATATATATATATATATACACACACACATACATACACACATATATATATATATATACATATATATATACATATACAAACACGTATACATGTGCGTGTGGAGGGGGGACTGTGCGCGTGCGTGCATGTGTGTTTATTCATACGTAAAATATACAGGGATTATTACTATTTGAATCACGGTTTTCGCTGAATCGTCCTTCCAGTCGACTGGTACACATCAACGAATGAAGGAACGACTGACTGAAAACAGTTTAATAAAGTAACGTTCACTTCGCTCTCCAATAATCGTGGATGTGGGTGAGGATGGGCGTCTTTGATGCTGCATGCCATTCATCTTGCATCAGGAGTGCCTGTTTTGATGTTCTCAAGAAGGAATATAATCATGTGTCGCAAGATCGAAATAAATTTCTTGTTTTCAGATTTGCAGTGAGGTAGTTTGAGAGTGTGACGAGTTTCTCAGAAGAGAGAAAGGTCATATGGTACTTCGATAAGACCTGTTGGCATCTTATCTGGAACTGACCTTGCATAAAAGCTGCCGGTTTCTCCTCTTCCTTTATCACTTCTTGCATCTGCATCTCGAAATTGTATTTCGGAAGTGTGTTTCTGCTCTGCCGTGTTCTTCTGAAGAAGTCGGTGACGAAATAGGAAATACGCTTCTGCGATGATAGTGAAGGCGATTTCTGAAAAGGAGTAACACGGTGAATGATATATGTATATGTGCGTATTTACATGTATATGTATGTGTATATATATAT
>NC_069006.1:20310341-20311143 GCF_001194135.2 Octopus bimaculoides
ATATATATATATGAGTGTACATATATATATATAGATATACGTATGTGTACATATACATGTGTGTGTGTGTAGATAGATATAAGAAGTGATTAAGATTCAGTTGAATACGGTATTTAAGTTGAAGCACCAACTCAGTCCGGTATTCTCAGCGCAGCTCGAAGTAAGGTGAATAAAATCAAAGTAAGCAAAAAGATTTCAAGTGGTGATGCAGTACGACCGTTTCAGGCGGCTCCATTTAACTGGACAATGCAATCATTACTCCAGTTTAAATACAGCGCTATCTTCAGCTGCAACCGATGTTGGTGTCTTTACGTCCCCGTAACTTAGCGTTTCGGTAAAATGGACTGATAGAATAACTACTCGGCTTACAAAAAGTTCTGGGGTCGATTTGTTCGACTAAAGGCGGTGCTCCAGCATGGCCGTAGTCAAATGATTGAAACAAATAAAAGAATATGTGTGTGTGTGTGTCTATATTACATACGTTTGTATATATATAAATATAAATATATATATATATTCATATAGTAGTAGTAGTCGTAGTAGTAGTAGTAGTAGTAGTAGTAGTAGTAGTAGTAGTAGTAGTAGTAGTTCAACTACTATTACACTATAACTTTTGCTACTATTACTACTACTATTAGGAAGAGTAAGAAGAAGAAGAAGAAGAAGAAGAAGAAGAAGAAGGAGGAGGAGGAGGAGGAGGAGGAGAAGAGTATTAATGATAGCAACAGCAACAACAATAATTTGCGATAAAAAAAAAACACACACACAAGACGTAAATAGTTTTATCTGGCAGATAAAACTT
>NC_069006.1:20312094-20313605 GCF_001194135.2 Octopus bimaculoides
ATATATATATTATATATATATATATATAAATGTGTGTGTGGGTGTGTGTGTGTCCACCATCCCTTGACAATCGATGTTGGTATGTTTACGTCCCCCGCAACTCAGCGTTTCGGCACAAGATAGAATAAGGTACTAGGCTTGCAAAGAATAAGTCACCGGGTTAATTTGTTCGACTGAAGGCGGTGCTCCAGCATGGCCGCAGCCAAACGACTGAAACAAGTACAAGAGTAAAGGAAAGAAAAAAAAAACGACCTTGAGTACGAAATACAAAATATTTTACAAAAGTATACATGCAAAACGAGAGAAAGCAAGAAGCCGAGTCTCGTGTCTTACTCTCTCACCTGACAGAGTAAACTTGGAATGCCTTGACTGTAACTACACACGTTCGCTCAACCGTGTCGACCTTCATTTTAGGCACAAAATATACTGTCACAGCTTAATCATGTTCATTCTCTACAAACGCATGACGGCAAATATTCAGAACATTTGTTGTTTAATACTTCTACTACCGGACTTGCTCTGTCAACCGTGTCAGCCTTAATTTAGGACGCTAAACCTTGTCACTTGATACTAACACACGGGCGTAGCGAGGAACCTACGAAAATTTTTATAAGACCAGTTATGTGACTATCCTTTACCAATCAAACCCTATTCAAAACGTATACTAATTTGATTCATGAACTCCCTATAAAGATAGGACAGTCTTCAAACACTAGTCAGAAGCGAAACAGCTGCGACATAAGCCTCGTCTTTCTATTTCAAATATTTTAAAATCAATGTAAGCTGTGAAACCAGTTAAATCTTTAAATATAATAATAAAAAAATATTTTAACTATTCTCAGTGCATTTTCAACTTGTATTTTTGCTATATTTCTACCTGTGTTGAATAAAATAACTTTGTTTTCTGTATATAAATATAGTCATATAATATAGCATAACCGCAGCTTTGAAGCTGAAACATTTTAAAGAATTATATATATATCTATATATATATATATGTGTGTGTGTTTGTGTGTGTGTGTGTGTGTGTGTGTTTACATAATATCGAGGCCTCTTTTGTTGTCCTTCCTATCAATATATATATATATATATATATAACATTTCGATGCAATATCCCGACTCACTCCTGTATGTTATAAAATATGGAATATTGTATCTCCTCAGGGTCAGATTTGATTAATTCATAGCAGACAGTAAATAACAGACAACATTAACGGTTGTCCTTAAATTACATGTGTATAAACAGGTTGTAATGACATGAAACATATTGACACTGCATACGATATCGGTTAAGAAAACTGTTACATAGTAAAGTAAGTAAGTAGTGTTGTTAAATTAGGATATTGACCTAGAATATCAAGTATCTACTTTATGGATCGTGTTATAGCTCTTATTTAAATTGATATGCACACAAAATTGTATGATTAACAACATTTCATATGAGATTTTTGCTACGTTGATAACAGGTACAATATTCTTACCAAATTTTTGGTAGAGATCTATAAATACAA